>NC_140919.1:41542309-41551422 GCF_045865225.1 Trachurus japonicus | reverse complement strand
GAAGTGCATTTAACTGCTCCCCCATCTCGCTGGGCTCCTTCTCCAGCTTTGAGTGTCTCAGCTTCTTTTTAAAGAATGAACTCCCAATTTTATGTGTCTTAATCTACAGCCCCCCCCCCCAAATCCACTGCTGGTTTTTACAGGAATTTTCGGATCTGTTATCTCTCATTATGTCACAACACGACAGAGTTCTGATTTTAGGGGATTTTAATTTCACGTCTGCTGTCCATCTGCCTCCTCGTTCACCTCTGATTTTATTACTCTTATAAACTCTTTTAATTTGACTCAATCGGTAAAGCAACCAAGCCATGTTAAAGGTCACAGCCTGGATCTTGTCCTCTCCCACGGGTTCTGTCTGGATGATGTTTCTCTGACTGACTTTGAGGCCTCTGATCACATTGCAGTTCTTTTCCAGATCCCCCACCTCTCTCCAGTCCCTAAACCCACCTCATATATCAGCTCTCGTCCTCTTAGCTCACTCTCTGCTCCAACCTTCTGCCATGCCTTTACTTCAATGCGTGATAACCATCTACAGCCCCCACTCTCTGTGGATAAACTGTGATTTCAATAACTCCTGCACTACTATTCTAGAGTCCTTTGCACCCGTAAGAAATAAAAAGAAAACTGCCTCTTCATGCCCATGGTTGAGTGAACATCTCAAGCTTTTAAAGAGACAGTGCAGGAAGGCAGAGCGGAAATGGAAACAGGACAAGCACAGTGGCTCCCTCATCTCCCTTAAAGGTCTCATGTCCTCATATCAGCGTGCTGTCAAAGTGGCTAGGAACTCGTATTTTGCAGATTTGATGGCCAAACCATTCACTCTGTGACTCAACCTGCACCCAGCCAGTTTCCTGATCCCTCCCCAGAGAAATGTGAGGAATTTCTTCATCATTTTGTAAATAAGGTTGTACAGATCCGAGAGCAGTTTGACACCGTTCTTAGAGAAGCTGACACAATCTCTTACCTCCACTCTCCTTTAACTCATTTTAATGAAATCTCCTTCTCCTCTCTGGATCGAGATCTTCCACCTGCCTCTCAGACTGTTTGCCCACCTGGTTTATAAAATATGTGTTTCAGACAGTTGGTTCCGATGTTTTAGCCATTGTTAACCTATCTCTGTCAACTGGCACTTTTCCATCCCGTTTTAAACATGCCCAAAAGGCCCACTTTGGATACCTCTGTTTTAAACAATTTTTAGCTGATGGGTCCAAGAGGCTTTTTGTAGAGCTCCGTTGGATACACATGGAAACCAGTTTTCACTCCTTTAGGTGAGATGTGCTGAGGTGGCTATTTTGTTGAAATATTGAACCATTTAGCCACACCCATGCACCAACGCCCATTTAGATAAATATTCACAGGAAATAAATACTAAATGGCCCACTACCTGGAAAAAAAGAAAGAAAGAAAAAAAGAAAAAAGATCTGGGGTGTGGGTTATGGAGTTTGCTGACCGCATTCACTATCAAACAATATATTGTTATTTTGAACTTTTCTGATGTGTTCCACTTTTTCCTGAGCTTTCATGCATAGGACAGGTCTCAAATATCAAATATTCCAGCAGAACAAAATAAAAAAAACAAAATAATCTTCTTTTGGTGCCAGAATTTTATATATTTTATTAAAAACATAACTTTGCTGCATAACAGTCTCAATAACAGTGGGGGACTATCAAAAAACATGCATGGAATGCTGCATGGGTATCGATTGTCTTTGTCTCTTGTCTCTACCTCTGCTGCTCTTCAGTGTGAGGATCCAAATACGAGGTGGTAGCGGGAACTGAGGCACTCAGAGTAGGAAGGTGATTTTAAAAAGCCTTAATTGCAGCATGGTTTTAATTTGTTTGGCCATGCTGCAATAAAGGCTTTTTAAAATCACCTTCCTACTCTGAGTACCTCAGTTCCCGCTACCAAACCGTGGGGGACTCATTTATTCCTAATAGCTACCACTTTAGTGACTCATCATTTCAACCGGTTACATGTGAGAGGTCTGGCCACAGAGCTGCTATCTTTGAAGGAGAGGTATTTATTGGAATTTAATCCATCAGGCAGATACAGTAATGGACAGTTGCTGACAGGTGAACGTGACAGGCCAAGGCCAAGTTATCTGATGTGGTTGTAAGAGGTACCCGTTAATAGTCTGTAGTATTATAGTTGTTGTTTTTTTGGCTAACATCAGTTTAAATGTAGATTATATTAGGAATATATTGGTCAGTTTATCTGCAGTCACACAGCCCTTACCTTTGGAACTATATTTTCTGAACTACTGTATCCCTACACTAGCCTCGTAAACCAGTCGCTCCCGGAAATGAAATGCATTTCATTTCATTTCTGAGGGAGAGTCTGGCCTCATCCCCGTTGTAAGCGTTTGGGGTGGGAGGGAGCTGGATGGGAGTAGTAGCATTGACAGACAACCCCATTCAGCCAATCAGCAAGTTGGTGTAGTGACGGGGCTTTGCACCAGTCGGTCCCTGATTGGCCAACAAGCTGTGTCAATCACAGCAGCGACGCTGATTGGCTCGGCCTTCTGAGGGTTTCAAGCCAAACGCTTCCGTTGTAAGCGTTTGGGGATGGGGTGAGGCCAGACTCTCCCTCAGAAATGAAATGAATTGTTTTTCCGGGAGCGGCTGGTTTACTATGGAGGACTGACAGTGCCACAATGAAATATATAAATA
This sequence comes from Trachurus japonicus, assembly GCF_045865225.1. Taxonomy (NCBI): domain Eukaryota; kingdom Metazoa; phylum Chordata; class Actinopteri; order Carangiformes; family Carangidae; genus Trachurus; species Trachurus japonicus. Next base: position 41,548,752 of record NC_140919.1, on the reverse strand, counting down.
CACCATTAAATAATTACTTAAATGTGTAATTAATTAATTAAATGTAGAATTAATTAATTAAATGTAGAATTAAATACATAAATAATTTATTAAATGTGTCATTAATTAATTTAAATTGGTATTAAATACATAAATAATTTATTAAATGTGTCATTAATTCATTAAATACCAATTCATTTCATTTAAAACATATATTTAATTATTTCACTATTTAATTAATTATTTCATGGTACTGTGTTGCAGGAAAGTGCCACAATGAAATAAATAAATACACCATTAAATAATTATTTAAATGTGTCATTAATTAATTAAATGTAGAATTAAATACGTAAATAATTTATTAAATGTGTCATTAATTCATTAAATACCAATTCATTTCATGTAAAACATATATTTAATTATTTCACTATTTAATTAATTATTTCATGGTCCTGTGGTGGTTGCAGTGCACCATGAAATGTCAATCTGTCAAACTCACCCATCAAAGTCAGTGGGCGGGGCTAACGCTGATCTAGCCTAATCCATTGCTTTGGTCTGAAGTAGCCTGGAGTAACCCAGCCCCCCTGTAATCCTCTCAGCAGGCACGCCGATTTTTCCCAGTGGCCACCCGTGGTACTGCAACAAAAAATCCCATGGGGCCCAAAAAGGATTTTTCCCATAGACCGCAATAGTAAAAGAGAAGCCTGTAAAACTGTTCAAAGGACACCTCCAGCTGTAACCTCCGTTAATTACTAATCTTTGTATTCTATATTTTTAAGTCATGGACTTTTTATCCGTCAAAATGTTTTCTAACGGCCAGAAAAGCCACAGAAAAGTCTCATTTCTGGCCGTGACGTCACGGCTGTGTCCGTGCACCAGCAGTGCGCGGTCGTGTGTGTCTCTGGACCGAGGATGCCTGAACTAATGAGACGCTGTCCGGTGCTAAAATCACTCAGAAAAGTGGAAAACACGGCTCAAAGGTGAGTTTTTGTTTGGTCACATCAACTTTATGATATTTAATGTCTGTTATACAACAGTTAGTTCCGACCGGTCCCAACCGAGCAATTTGATTGGACAACGAGACATTCCATAGTGCTGATATACAGTATAACAGCACTGCGACTTTTCACAGACATAATCACTCCGCTGTTCAGCTGGACAGGAGCTAAGTCAGAGCTACGCTCCCCATACAGGAGCTGCTCCATCTCTCTGCTGCTGCTGCTGCTGCTGCTGCTGCTGCTGCTGCTGCTGCTACAGTTATAAACGGACCTGAACATTAAAACCTGGACCTGACCTGGTCCGTCTAATTGGCGATAAATCTCTACTAAACCCGGCTGGGGAAAAAATCGCCGCGGGGGCAACTACGTTTTGACGGTGATGTGTTTTGATATTAGCATTAGCTGTTGTTAGCCACGTAGCTCAGCTACTAGCTTCAACTGTGTTTATATTGATTACATAGATGATAAACAAATGTAATACGGTATCGATAACGTCTCTGTGTCTTCACGCTGGTCCTGTTGCTCCGGTGCTAATCAGACACGGGCTCAGAACCAGAACCAGCACTGGAAGCAGCTCAGTGGAGAAGCTTGTAGCTAGTAGCAAGCTAGTATGAAATGTTTATGTGTTGCCTGGCAACAGCCTTGTCTCCCTTCCAGGTGCTGAACTATTTCTGTTGGCGGAGCCAAATAAATGATTGAATAAACAAACAAATCATAATCTCTTGTAGTTTATTACTGTTCTAAAATGCGCTCGTAGCACTGTTGTATAAAAGCAATATCACACTCGAGGTCGTGCTGTTGTACTGTATATCAGCACGGTGGGATTATCTGACCGAATCACAGCCGTGCTGATATACAGTACAACAGCACTCCCTCTCGTGTGATATTGCTTAATTATTAGTCTCTTGTCAACTCGTATTCTTAAACGTAACGTTTTAATTGATGAGATCGCCTCGTAATGACTGCTTTTACTGACGTGAAACCGGACTGTTTTACATTACTGCTCCTGTAAAACTCATATTTTTCAGTAATTTTAGCTTGATAAGTCATTTATGCTGTCTGTATGTGTCTGTGTGTGTCAAATGATGTCTGTATGTGTCTGTGTGTGTGTGTGTGTGTGTCAACAGTGTCTCATCGCGGCTGATGTTCTACACCTGTTGCTCCGTTCACAACGTCCACGTTAATTTATTTTACGGCTTAATTAATGCCATGGTGGTAAAATGTAAACCGAGACTTCTCCTCCATGGTCGGTGTGTCCTGATGGTGCAGCTGCTCCCCGTCTTCCACCGGGGCCGGAGGAAGAACCATGGACGTCCTCCTCCTCCTCATCCTCCAATCTCCTCCTCACCGTCGTCAGTGTGTGTTTGTTCAGTGTCAGTATGCTAAATGATCACATAAACTCATAATCATATTATTAAATTGTTCGGAAAAAAAACAAACATGCTTGTGACTTTTTTCTGCTTCTACCAAATCCAACATCAACTGTGTCTGGGGCATCGTGTTTAATTAAAATGTCTGGTTCTGTAACAGCTGTATTTAGTGGACACTGATATTCTGCGTGTTGTGGAAATATTGTAAGGTTAAACTGTTGAATTACAAAGAGGCTGTATTCGAAACCGCATACTATACTGCTAGTACGTACTGATTTGGCCAAAATGTAGTATGTAGTATGCAGTATGCGAACAAAAGCAAAATCTGCAGTATGCGAAAAGTTCCCGGATGTCGTACTGATTCGGAAAATATCTCCAGTATGCATCTGACCAGTCTACATCGCCTACTGTATCCCACAATGCAACGCTCCCCTGACGTCTAACCGTAACCAGAGCGTAACCAAAGACGGTAGTGTAGCCGTGTACCGTAACTATAGTTTAATAAAATAAAACTTCATGCAGACTGATCGGTTCATTGTAAAATATTTATTTATTTTTTGTAAATGTGGTGATTTCTGTGGTTACACCCCGCCTTTCCGAAGCCCCGCCTTTCCGACAATAGACTTCCATTCATCGTAATAGCGGGGTTTTCTATTTTTTCTAAAGACCCCGCTACTCCGAAAAGGCTATTGGGGGAAACCCGCAGTGCGCAGTGCGCATTGATCCTTCATAATGTTCATTATGCTTCTAGCCTGTCCAGCCTCTACCTGGTCTTTTTACTAAACTTAACCAACTCCTTTCTTCATTGCCTAAGCCCAACCAAAGCATCTCCCTCAGTCAGCTGTCAGCACGAGCGGCGGCTGCAGCAGCCTCGCGCCCCTGTGAGCTCAAGCCGGGTTCAGCCGCGCTCGAGCGGAGCAGGGGGGGAGAAAAAGAAAAAAAGTGTATTTATTTTACTGTGTGGAGATCTCCAACAACGGAGTCGGGGAGAAAGCAAGTGGGACAGATCTGCCCAGTCCCTGAGCAGCGCACGTTTCACAGACAAGCCACAAAGCAGAATGTAAACAACGTCACGCGGTTCAGCACCTTGGACAGCTGCGGGGGGAGGGGGGGGGGGGTGTCGGAGTAGCGGTGTTTCGAAGTGGGGGTATTTCGGAACAGCGGGGTGTCGAAGTGGAGGTGTGTCGGAATGGAGAGCTGTCCCCGATTTCTGTACGTAGCTCCAGAGCCCCGAGGCAGCGCTGCTTACACACAAGAAGCTTCACTTTACATTCAAACAAACTAACTTAATGCTACTGCCACAATTGAGATTTCATCACTGAGACCAACATTTTTCTCCTAAAAATAATTTAACCAGCCGGTGGTAAACCTTTAAAAACCTGTGGGTAAGTTAATTAGCGATGGTTTTCTCCTCCGGAATGACGTCGTAGTGCTGGCCGGCCGAGCAGCTCTGCAGACCGGCTGCTGCCTCTGTGATGTCCCGGTCGCTGCGGAGCTTCACTTCTCCGAAAAACATCGGAGAAAACTTTTAAACAGCCGTCATTTGGATAAACTGGCCGTATATTTGGGGTCTTAACAGTTACTTTCTCGCATGAAAAAATATTAAAACTTAATAAAGTTACATAATTACAGCGCTAGAGCGAGAAATAAAACAGCTTTTAGCCTGTTTACAGCTGCTGCTACCGGTTGCCGTGAAATGCATTCTGGGAAACTCGTATACTGCATACTGCGATGATAACGGCGTCGGTCTGCTCAAGCAGCATACTGAATCCCACATTCAGTATGCAGTTACATATAACGCAGTATGTAGTAGGCAGTACGGTAGTATGCGGTTTCGAAAACAGCCAGAGTCTCATCCACCTGAAGGCTTAATGATGATGATGATGATGAAACTATGAACACAGCCAGTACAGACAATTATTCAGACAATTTTCCGGTCCGGTATCCAGTTAATATAATACATCCATGACCCTCCTGCACCTCGCATGCTCTGAATCTAATGTGAATAGCGCCACCCAGTGTTTAGGAGTGTGTTCACCAGCTCTGCGTCAATCCATTTTATCTGGAATCGATATGCCTTGACTTGATGTGCAGGGTAACCAATCAGGTATTAGGAATCCGCCCACTGACTTTGATGGGTGAGTTTGACAGATTGACATTTCATGGTGCACTGCAACCACCACAGGACCATGAAATAATTAATTAAATAGTGAAATAATTAAATATATGTTTTACATGAAATGAATTGGTATTTAATGAATTAATGACACATTTAATAAATTATTTATGTATTTAATACCAATTTAAATTAATTAATGACACATTTAATAAATTATTTATGTATTTAATTCTACATTTAATTAATTAATTCTACATTTAATTAATTAATTACACATTTAAGTAATTATTTAATGGTGTATTTATATATTTCATTGTGGCACTGTCAGTCCTCCATAGTTTACGAGGCTATCCCTACACACCTCGGATTAGCTATTTCTAACTCAAACAAAACAACCGATCTGCAGAGTGATACAGTGCTAAACTTCTGTTGCTGCTGCTTCTTTAAACTGGGGCTATGACTGAGTGCCTTATACAGAAAACCAAACTCTTGAACTAACGTGATGCTAAACCTTGTCCATCTATAATTCTCACACAGATGCATGAAAGTTAACCTGTTAACCTCAGGATGCTCTCACGTCTTTTTCACGAGTCACAAGTTTTTACTCAGTTCTGGGGGGTCGCTGGACCCTGCCTTGAAGCATTTTGTGTACCTGATTTCAGAAAAGTCCTTTGTAACACTTTTGGCTATGTTTAGAATAATGCAATGGAATCCACTGTTTCTGCCTATACCTGACCCAGAATAGCTGACAAAGCCACTCAGCGCCCAAAGTAGCAGCTAGGTGTGGGAGGGGGGGCGACCGCCATTCCGAAGGACCGCCATTCCGACGGTCTGCCAGTCCGAAAATTCCCGAAGGTCCGTCATTTCGAACTTCCCGAGGGGCCGCCGTTCCGAATGTGTTTTATTTTGAAAATTGACCGGATTCTCTCGTGGTTTGACTTCCTTCCCGGCTTGACACGACGCGCCGCGGGGACAGCGCCCGACCGGCCCCTCCCCCTCCCACTCCCCCTCCGCCTCCAAAGTTTCACCCAGGTGCGAGTCTGATGCATTACATCCATGGTCTGATGCAGCCGCGGCACTCCTGCTGAAAATAAATGTCCTTGCTCTGTGCTTTGGTTAGGTTTAGGCAATGTAGAAAGGAGTTGGTTAAGTTTAGTAAAAAGGTTAGGTAGAGGCCAATAAAATCGCAGATAATATGTATCTCCCCCGGGAGTCGAACCCTGATCCACCGCGTCAAAAGCAGATGCTCTGACCACTACGCTACCACCGCAATTAGGCATGCTTAGTCCGTGCCGTAAACCATTCAATATTTTTTCAGGTTCGGAATGGCACCCTTTCTTTCAGGTTCGTAATGGCACCCTTTTCCCATAAATAATTAAGGGTCGGCATTCCGACAAATTAAAGTAAACGTTCGGAGTGGCGGCCCTTCGGAATGGCACCCTGGAACCGTGTGGGAGAGGAAAGAAGTGGTGGAGGGTTAGGGTCCCTGAGAGCTGCCGTCACCATGTTGTGGAAACCTTCCACCATGATGAATAACTTTAGATAGGGGTCCGCCCGCTATTCAGACATCCCGCTATTCCGACATCCCTCTATCTAGACATGCCGGTAGTCCGACACTTTTTGGTATCGCTATTCCGACACGTGATCTTTTTTTTTTCTTTTTTTTTTTTTACAGCTGCGATACCCAGGCGCATCTCTCTCTCTTTCTTTTCAGCATGTCTATCACCGGTTTGATGAGGGAGTGATGTTCTTAAACTCAACAACTAAACTATCAAGTTGCAAACAAAACTGACACACATGATAAACAAACAGAACTATGCTGCAGTTTGTTTGTCAAGTTAACCTGTCACCTTCAGCACCACGGACAGCGCGGTGGATGAGCCGTGGAGAAGCTGCAGCTGTGAGCTTAGGGCCTGGGGCCTTATTTATCAAAACTGTAAGTAAGCAGTGTAAAACTGCTGCTACTAAATGTTTTGC
>NC_140919.1:41515404-41542209 GCF_045865225.1 Trachurus japonicus | reverse complement strand
CTCATTGAATCTTCTCCCCCTGACTGCACCAGCCAAGAGTGACAGGCAGAGGAGGGGGGCTCGCTGTTATCCATAGAAGTGCATTTAAAGCTGCCCTGTGGAGTTCTGCTCATTACGAGCCATCAGCCGTGTTTTTTTTCGAGTAGGCTACTGCAACAGTCAGCCTGCGCCGTTCGATGACGTTGAACCCCCCTTCCCTCCCTCCCTCCCCGAACGGTAAGTGCAGGTAACCAGGCAACCAGGTGACTGGCGAAGTAGGAAGAGAAAAAAAAGTTGTGGTCATTCAGCTTTGGCATTTATTTAGGGGTGTGACCTTATACATGTGTAAACGTTTACACGGAATGAAACTGTAAACGTTTAGTAAAAAAAAAAAAAAAATCCCTAAACGATATCTAGGCCTACACGCAATTTATTTTCATATTTTTATACATAGGCCTACATTTTGGGGGGGGGGGCTGGGTGAAAAATAGTCCCGCACACTGTCTTAATTTAGAGAAAACTATGATTTAATAAAAATGATGCTGTGACGCGCTTCCCTCCTCCAAAATGTGTGTAAGTGCGTTTTTTCTTTCCTTTTTTCTTGTCTTTTTTTTTTGCGAGCGAGTGTGATGGCGCCGCCACGCCGGGTCAAACATTGCTTTTCTGGTTGCCAAAAAATATTCTAAGCAAATATAGCCTCCCTAAACACAAACAAATAACCTTAAACGGATTGAAAGAGGTGTCTCGGGACATTAAAGACGGCCGAGGACCGACGAGACGCCTCTGTATTGCTCCTGCCCGGTCTGTCCTCCTCTCATCCGCACTTCAGCACCTGTCCTGGGCTGCACCGTGTCGGCTCGGCTCGGCTCGCTCCTCGTTTTAAATGACTTTACTCCTTTTAAAAGTAGTGTAAACAATTTACTGTTCTGATCACTCATACGCGTGTATAGTTAGGCTATACGTTGCATTATTATTAGTTATAGCTACTTCAAAAGTAAAGGACGGTGGAGCGAGCCAAGCTGTAGCCCAGGACAGGTGCTGAAGTGTGGGAGAGGAGGGAGAGACTGGGCTCCGCGGGGCTCTGGCAACTAGCGGAGGATCAGAGAGGGTGGAGGACCGACATGACAGGGGGTCTTGGTCTCCTGGTACCTGTGCGGTCCAGGACCGCGGAGGTCAGCGAGAGGGGGGGTACGGTGGTCGACTCTGAACGCTCACCGGGCGGATCTCTCCAGTTACGGTGCGGTGCGTGTCGGGGGGGGGAGGGGGGCGGGACGAATCCGCCGTCGGGTCTCCTCCGCTCCGGTGGCTGCAGTGTCAGTGCTTCCACCGGCTGCATATCAGACTAGACAAAAATAAGATAACATGTTCTTCTTCTCTTCTGTTTACCAGCGCTCTAAACTCTACGTCAAATCCGAACGTTGCGTCGCATGCGTAATTCCCTGTGCGACAGCGCGGGAAAGTCGCTCCTCAGAGGCAATTGCGCTCCTGGGTAAACCAGGGACTGTTGTGTGGTGGAGATGCGTTCAATGATCATCCTAATAAGTCGTTTGGCAGTGGCTGCAATGTAACGGACATTGTTTTATATGTATAAACTCCACAGGCCAGCTTTAACTGCTCCCCCATCTCGCTGGGCTCCTTCTCCAGCTTTGAGTGTCTCAGCTTCTTTTTAAAGAATGAACTCCCAATTTTATGTGTCTTAATCTACAGCCCCCCCCCCAAATCCACTGCTGGTTTTTACAGGAATTTTCGGATCTGTTATCTCTCATTATGTCACAACACGACAGAGTTCTGATTTTAGGGGATTTTAATTTCACGTCTGCTGTCCATCTGCCTCCTCGTTCACCTCTGATTTTATTACTCTTATAAACTCTTTTAATTTGACTCAATCTGTAAAGCAACCAAGCCATGTTAAAGGTCACACCCTGGATCTTGTCCTCTCCCACGGGTTCTGTCTGGATGATGTTTCTCTGACTGACTTTGAGGCCTCTGATCACATTGCAGTTCTTTTCCAGATCCCCCACCTCTCTCCAGTCCCTAAACCCACCTCATATATCCGCTCTCGTCCTCTTAGCTCACTCTCTGCTCCAACCTTCTGCCATGCCTTTACTTCAATGCGTGGTAACCATCTACAACCCCCACTCTCTGTGGATAAACTGTGATTTCAATAACTCCTGCACTACTATTCTAGAGTCCTTTGCACCCGTAAGAAATAAAAAGAAAACTGCCTCTTCATGCCCATGGTTGAGTGAAGATCTCAAGCTTTTAAAGAGACAGTGCAGGAAGGCAGAGCGGAAATGGAAACAGGACAAGCACAGTGGCTCCCTCATCTCCCTTAAAGGTCTCATGTCCTCATATCAGCGTGCTGTCAAAGTGGCTAGGAACTCGTATTTTGCAGATTTGATGGCCAAACCATTCACTCTGTGACTCAACCTGCACCCAGCCAGTTTCCTGATCCCTCCCCAGAGAAATGTGAGGAATTTCTTCATCATTTTGTAAATAAGGTTGTACAGATCCGAGAGCAGTTTGACACCTTTCTTAGAGAAGCTGACACAATCTCTTACCTCCACTCTCCTTTAACTAATTTTAATGAAATCTCCTTGTCCTCTCTGGATCGAGATCTTCCACCTGCCTCTCAGACTGTTTGCCCACCTGTGTTTCAGACGGTTGGTCCCGATGTTTTAGCCATCGTTAACCTATCTCTGTCAACTGGCACTTTTCCATCCCGTTTTAAACATGCCCAAAAGGCCCACTTTGGATACCTCTGTTTTAAACAATTTTTAGCTGATGGGTCCAAGAGGCTTTTTGTAGAGCTCCGTTGGATACGCATGGAAACCAGTTTTCACTCCTTTAGGTGAGATGTGCCGAGGTGGCTATTTTGTTGAAATATTGAACCATTTAGCCACACCCATGCACCAACGCCCATTTAGATAAATATTCACAGGAAATAAATACTAAATGGCCCACTTCCTGGAAAAAAAGAAAGAAAGAAAAAAAGAAAAAAGATCTGGGGTGTGGGTTATGGAGTTTGCTGACCGCATTCACTATCAAACAATATATTGTTATTTTGAACTTTTCTCATGTGTTCCACTTTTTCCTGAGCTTTCATGCATAGGACAGGTCTCAAATATCAAATATTCCAGCAGAACAAAATAAAAAAAACAAAATAATCTTCTTTTGGTGCCAGAATTTTATATCTTTTATTAAAAACATAACTTTGCTGCATAACAGTCTCAATAACAGTGGGGGACTATCAAAAAACATGCATGGAATGCTGCATGGGTATCGATTGTCTTTGTCTCTTGTCTCTACCTCTGCTGCTCTTCAGTGTGAGGATCCAAATACGAGGTGGTAGCGGGAACTGAGGCACTCAGAGTAGGAAGGTGATTTTAAAAAGCCTTAATTGCAGCATGGTTTTAATTTGTTTGGCCATGCTGCAATAAAGGCTTTTTAAAATCACCTTCCTACTCTGAGTACCTCAGTTCCCGCTACCAAACCGTGGGGGACTCATTTATTCCTAATAGCTACCACTTTAGTGACTCATCATTTCAACCGGTTACATGTGAGAGGTCTGGCCACAGAGCTGCTATCTTTGAAGGAGAGGTATTTATTGGAATTTAATCCATCAGGCAGATACAGTAATGGACAGTTGCTGACAGGTGAACGTGACAGGCCAAGGCCAAGTTATCTGATGTGGTTGTAAGAGGTACCCGTTAATAGTCTGTAGTATTATAGTTGTTGTTTTTTTGGCTAACATCAGTTTAAATGTAGATTATATTAGGAATATATTGGTCAGTTTATCTGCAGTCACACAGCCCTTACCTTTGGAACTATATTTTCTGAACTACTGTATCCCTACACTAGCCTCGTAAACCAGTCGCTCCCGGAAATGCATTTCATTTCATTTCTGAGGGAGAGTCTGGCCTCATCCCCGTTGTAAGCGTTTGGGGTGGGCGGGAGCTGGATGGGAGTAGTAGCGTTGACAGACAACCCCATTCAGCCAATCAGCAAGTTGGTGTAGTGACGGGGCTTTGCACCAGTCGGTCCCTGATTGGCCAACAAGCTGTGTCAATCACAGCAGCGACGCTGATTGGCTCGGCCTTCTGAGGGTTTCAGGCCAAACGCTTAGAATGGGGATGAGGCCAGACTCTCCCTCAGAAATGAAATGAATTGTTTTTCCGGGAGTGGCTGGTTTACGAGGCTATCCCTACACACCTTGGATTAGCTATTTCTAACTCAAACAAAACAACCGATCTGCAGAGTGATACAGTGCTAAACTTCTGTTGCTGCTGCTTCTTTAAACTGGGGCTATGACTGAGTGCCTTATACAGAAAACCAAACTCTTGAACTAACGTGATGCTAAACCTTGTCCATCTATAATTCTCACACAGATGCATGAAAGTTAACCTGTTAACCTCAGGATGCTCTCACGTCTTTTTCACGAGTCACAAGTTTTTACTCAGTTCTGGGGGGTCGCTGGACCCTGCCTTGAAGCATTTTGTGTACCTGATTTCAGAAAAGTCCTTTGTAACACTTTTGGCTATGTTTAGAATAATGCAATGGAATCCACTGTTTCTGCCTATACCTGACCCAGAATAGCTGACAAAGCCACTCAGCGCCCAAAGTAGCAGCTAGGTGTGGGAGAGGAAAGAAGTGGTGGGGGGTTAGGGTCCCTGAGAGCTGCCGTCACCATGTTGTGGAAACCTTCCACCATGATGAATAACTTTAGATAGGGGTCCGCCCGCTATTCAGAAATCCCGCTATTCCGACATCCCTCTATCTAGACATGCCGGTAGTCCGACACTTTTTGGTATCGCTATTCCGACACGTGATCTTTTTTTTTTATTTTTATTTTTTTACAGCTGCGATACCCAGGCGCATCTCTCTCTCTTTCTTTTCAGCATGTCTATCACCAGTTTGATGAGGGAGTGATGTTCTTAAACTCAACAACTAAACTATCAAGTTGCAAACAAAACTGACACACATGATAAACAAACAGAACTATGCTGCAGTTTGTTTGTCAAGTTAACCTGTCACCTTCAGCACCACGGACAGCGCGGTGGATGAGCCGTGGAGAAGCTGCAGCTGTGAGCGTCTGGGCTCTGGGCTTATGGCCTGGGGCCTCATTTATCAAAACTGTAAGTAAGCAGTGTAAAACTGCTGCTACTAAATGTTTTGCTTATACCCAGGGGGCAAAATCCCAGTTTTTTGAAAAACGGACACGGAGCGTTGTAAAAGGTTTGACACCAGAAATGATATCTAGGAACTTCAAGGATTAAAACCTGGGTGGACAACCCGGTCAACTAGCTGCTGGAAAGCTACAGGGGGCCAAAACCCCTTTCTGGGGTCATTTTGCTGGCGAAATGATGTAAATGCAAATATTTAGGTACTACAATGGCATAAATAGTCATACAACTATAACATTTGGCAGAGAGTATCTTGACACATAGGGGGAGGCATGAAAAAAACATTCTGGGGTTTGTTGCAACTCAATTTTAAGATATCACCCTCAACATCCCAAAAAAGACCAAAAAAAGTACTGTTCGCCTGACAAATTCTCATGAAAATTATTATTTTTCAGCACTTTATGGAGAATATCTATGCTTAACATGTATATAGAAAAATTCCTTAATTCATAAGCTTCCATTTGAGTCCAAGATAGCCTTTCTACTAGCTACTGGAAAGCTACAGGCTGTCTCCAAACAATGCAACACCTATTGTGAAAAACTACATGTTAACTGGCCTGATCAGAAACCATTCTATTTCTGGTCTCCCCAAAGTGAACAGATAGATAGAGAAGACCGTTGGCCACAGCAAGTGGAGCTTTTGAGATAGAAAGGCTATCTTGGACTCAAATGGAAGCTTATGAATTAAGGAATTTTTCTATATACATGTTAAGCATAGATATTCTCCATAAAGTGCTGAAAAATAATAATTTTCATGAGAATTTGTCAGGCGAACAGTACTTTTTTTGGTCTTTTTTGGGATGTTGAGGGTGATATCTTAAAATTGAGTTGCAACAAACCCCATAATGTTTTTTTCATGCCTCCCCCTATGTGTCAAGATACTCTCTGCCAAATTTTATAGTTGTATGACTATTTATGCCATTGTAGTACCTAAATATTTGCATTTACATCATTTCGCCAGCAAAATGACCCCAGAAAGGGGTTTTGGCCCCCTGTAGCTTTCCAGCAGCTAGTTGACCGGGTTGTCCACCCAGGTTTTAATCCTTGAAGTTCCTAGATATCATTTCTGGTGTCAAAGCTTTTACAACGCTCCGTGTCCGTTTTTTTGCTTTGCCCCCTGGGTATTAGGCCTACGGCGAAAAGACACCCAAAATATTTACACCTTTTTCAGATCTGTTAAACTGTGCCTGCACAACTCTCCGCAATTTCTCTTTGATAAATTACACTGGACCCAAGAACGGTGCGCACCATAATCCGCCCCGGAACGCCTAGACACAACCATGTATGGTCAGCACGTGCATATTAATTAGCCATGTGTGCTCTGTGGAGCAGCTACAAAGTGACAACAAAGACAACAAAAGGGAGCAGAAAGAAGAATAATCGTATGTAATCTGCCCCTTTATCCCAGGAAATCTTTTTTTTTTCTTTGACCTATGTTAAAACAATGTAAAGCAGGATTTCCAGGATAGTTAGTGTCATTACTTTGCAGGCCTTTCCACTACACAGTTACAGCTCTACTGGACTCAGTTTAGGTCATTTTCCATTACAGCTGAGTCCTTCACAGTTCCTCCTCAGGGCCGCGTTGTCTCACTCTTTATTCTCTCGTCAGCTCCAAACACACGTGCACCTCGTTAACTCAGGTGACAGAATAATAACAGTCTCAGTAGCTGCAGATCAGCGGGCGCTGCTGCCGGTGTGTTTTTAAACTTGGAGGGTTTGTTTTTTCTTCTCTCTTATAGGCCTATGTATTTGTGTATGAGAAACAGTGTCTCAGATGAAAAAATAAAAAAATAAAAAATCAGAAGGACACGTCTGACTATAACGTAATCAATCAATGTCGGAAAAGCGGAATGTTTGAAAAATAGTAAAGTGCCGCTAAAAAAAAAAGTCGGAATAGTGGGATGCTTGAAAAATAATGTTAATGCCGCTATTCCGACAATTAGAAGTCAATGTCGAAACAGCGGCATGTCGGAATAGCAGCATGTAACCCTTTAGATACTAGTCAACGTGGAGGGAACGGTGGTGGTTGTGGTGGTTGTGAGTGAAGCTGTTCAGCTGTTCAGCGCTGCAGCCTGCAGTGTTAGTGCAGTGTGAGTTTGTTATTGGGTAGACATTCTTTTGTAACCACTACTGTATAAACTGACCTCATAAACTGCAGGCAGTTTGTTTATCATGTGTGCTCCAACAGATGTCTCTGGGGATGGTCAGGTTCTTGACACATTGGTCATATGGGATAGGCCTCTCTTTAACAACAGAAAGAGAGAAACTATCACAAATTGTTTGTGTAGCCCAGGGGTCGGCAACCCTAGGCACGCATGCCACGGTTGGCACGCCGCGGCATAATCACTGGCACGCTGGCACCTCCACCGCTAAATTTCTCACTGCTATATTCCAGCTCCCGAGTCAGACTTCTTTTTTTTCCCCCCCGGGCTTTCTGCGCATTTATTTTGAGGGTGAGAGCTGCAACCCAACTACACAGCTGTTAAATGACTGGATGTTTGTCTGTCACTCATAGTGTCCAGGGATTGTCCAGGTCTGTGAAATGTTGTGACTGTTTCATTCTGATATGATATTCTGACTGATATTCTGGATGCACTGTCGTCTCTGTTTCAGCATTTTCCTCCCACTGCAATATGTTTTAATTAGGCCAAGTTTCTGAAAAGCAGTGTTGTGAACTTGGATCCAGGTCCTTCTTGTGAATAACGGGAAAATGTCTTCAAAATATTTCAAAGGAGGTTAAATCGAAAGCAACTGGACTTAGTTATTTGTCTAGGAAGACGTTTCAATGTGACATCCCAGCCTGGTCCGTTGCGTACATGAACTGATGAAGCCTCTTGGATGAGAGGTGAAACGTCTTCCTAGACAAATAACTAAGTCCAGTTGCTTTGAAATACTATGACCTGGGCAAATGAGAATATGCACCGGCTATCTTCAAAATATGATTAGATGTGGGCTAGATAGATTAAATTATTTTATCTATCCATATAGGAAAACAACATCCGGTTATGCTGTTTTTGTATTTTGTGTCACATTTTATTGTAGCCTAGTGGCACACTCATTGACAAGAAAATTTCAAACCGGCACTCCATGTCACAAAGGTTGCCGACCCCTGGTGTAGCCGATGTCATATCTGGCCCTCTGCGTTGTGTTCCTCGGTACGGACCGTGACGATGCAAACTGTTTGCCAAGAGCTCAGTGAGCGCTTGGCAGCCTGGTTAGCACGTCCTTTATGGGTGAGGGAGTGCACCTCCGTTACATTTGCTTCAAATAGAAATTGATATTCCACCAATCTGACAGCACATCTAAAAACAAACAAACAAAAAAACTATTTAATTTGGACCCAATAAATAATTTTTCAGAGATAGTAGGCCTACTAACATATTGATAGTTGGGATTTACAGGTGAATTGCAATTAGCTCAGTGGCTAACTTTTTATTTTTTTATTTTCGGCAAACAGTAAGTAGGTCACCCAAACTGACGCTTCAGTTGAAACGAACCCTCAGTGGAACCAGTAGCTGCCACAGTCTCTGCCGATGCCGCTCCAGTTAGCGCCTCCTCCTCCTCTTCCTCCTCTTCATCCTCTCTCTCCACCTTTGGCACCGTCACTCTATCCTCCACGCTGGTGCTGGAAGGCGACTGTGAATCGACCACCGCGGTCCAAAGTGGTCTATTAGGCTAACTCGCTTACTACGTCAACATCAAAGCAGCCAATCCAATCACACCACACAGGAGGAGAGTTGGAGGGTCAAACTAAATCATTTCTTAGACAAGATTGTTACCTGCTGTGATATTTACATACAGTCTAAGTCAGAGAGATGTCATCATACTTGTAGTGTATAGTTTATTATCCATAAATATTCCAGGCATGGCCTTTTACATCCTGCCACCGCCGTTGAATTAGCTTATTCCATCCAGGCTTCATCTGTCCAAATGTGGATTTGTATCACCGCTGATCCTGCAGGCGGTCACACGGAGACCACCTCCAAGCTTACTATGGGATGTCTTCTCATGCTTGCATGGGTGGTATTCCATCCTGGAAACGCTTCCAGCTGCAAAGTACATTACACTGGAAGGCTCAGGTGACAGTTCATACTTTATTTGCGCTCAGATGCTGTGTTTATAGAGAGTCATGGAGTCCATTTAAAATGTCCATTAGTGGAACAGTTTAACAGTGCCTTGAGTTTATATACTGAACAGTAGAGAGAAGTTCTTTGAGGAAATCTTCTGCTTTCTTTTCCTTGAGCAGCTCACAGCGCAGACACTCGGGCTCTGTCTGCAGAGGAGAGAAAGGAGCACAGATCAGCGTTTGTGTCGTGTGGCCTCGCCTTCAGCAGCTGCACACGTCACTCGCACTTATTACTTGGAAGTACAGTATATTCTGTATAATTATGACCTATAAATCAATTATGAGGTAATGTTTATTGAGTAGGGTGAGATAAGGCCAAAAGCAAAGGTCAGTCTATTGGTTCTGACTGTACAAGTTGTACAGTTTAATGGCCACAATGCAACACAGAGCAGCAAGACAAATTTATAAATTTATATAAATTTATATAAACTGTAGAATAGCATTGATTGATATATTGTAACTAACTTAGTATATGGTATAGAGGGTAAAGATTTAGTTATGGAGATAGCTTATATATTTATATTTATATTAATGATGATATGTATGTAGTATGTATTTATTTTGGTTATATAGATATTTATATAGAATATATTTTTGTAATTATATACTTATATGGATAATGATGTAGCATATATTTAATTTTGTAATTATATATTTATATAGATATTTATTAAGGTTACACATGGTATATACTTATATAGGTCTATTATGTACTGTAGTTAGGATGTATAGTTGCAAACCAAAGAGCAGATAAAAGGGGTGGGAAATTAAAATAAGTATTGTACTTCTTCCCACTTCCTTTTTCGAACAATGTGCGGTGTTTTGTTATGTCTTAGCTCTTTATTTTTAATATTTTGTTTGGTTTTTTCTCTTTTTTTTCTATCTATTGTATGTACAATAGTTACATACAATTTCTTTTATTTTTATTTTTATACATGTTCGAAAATAAAATACATTCATTCATTCAAGACTGGTGAATCTGTTGTTTATTGATAGTGCTTCTGAGACCAGTACACTATGGGATGGGTGGGAGGTGTCACGTAGGCCTTGTTCACAAGTCTTTTTTTGCAAGTCCAATCAAGTCTCAAGTCTTTGAGGGTGAGACTTCATCAAGTCTCAAGTCTTTGGTCACAAGTCCAAGTCAAGTCTCAAGTCTCTAAAAAATAAAAGTCTCCTGTCTCTTCTGGTTGTAATGACCCTTTATCATCTGCTGCTATCCGGTCTACTAAGGATACTGCACAGCTATATCTAAGAGAAACTGTATTCTGAGTCAAGAAAGAATCAAGGCTGCTCTGCCCCTCTGCACTGGCCTTTTCTCTTTTTTTTGCTTTGTTGAATTCAGAAAACCCAGATGAACAACATGGAAAATGATTTAGGCTGTTAATTATAGGTCATTAGATCTGGATGGTACCTATAGCTCACATCTTTATGTGCAGCAAAACATTTCTGGAACCGCATGTTTCTGAGAGAAGAACTGGTTATTATTTTTTTAATTAGCTCCATCAACTCATGGGGGCGTGTCGACACACAGACTTCCATACATAGCCTACATGCCTTCAGTCATATTTCGCAGCAAAAACATTAATAAACAGGAGGATTTAACCTACAGTAGCCTGATATGTGGCAGTTATGCAGCAGCTAGTCCCCGTGAAGGAAGGTCTGACAACAAACGGACGTTGTACCTCACATGTAGGCTACAGACGGTGCCGCTAGTAAAAAAAAAAAAGCCGGTTCACAGTCGCCTGTCACTCACCCACAGCAGCTGACTGCGCTGTCAGAGGAGCTCTGCTGCTCCTCTCTCTTTAGACTCTGGTGTTTGGCTGCACTCTGAGTTCAATATGAAGATCTAACCTCCATCTGAATAACGTTACCGGCCATGTGGCGCTGCTCCGCTAGTGGGGTGTTAACGGTGAAAAAAAAAAAAAAGATGGTCGGACGTCCTGTCAGGACGGAGGCACGAGCCAAAAAAAATAATGATTGTTCACGAGTCTCAAAACACGAGTCCAAGTCAGGTCTGAAGTCTCTGTGGGTGCGACTTAAGTGCGACTCGAGTTCGAGTCGCAAACTCGAGTCCCCATCTCTGGTTCACACACCCTAACCCGAAATCAGATTTTTAGCATATCCAGATTGTATCTAGCTTGATTTTTTTGACAGTGTGAACAGCCAAAAACCACACGAGATCCAATTTGTGAGTGATCCTATCCGATTAGTGTGTGTCCATATTGTGTGTGTCTTACGTACGTTGATATCAATGGGAATAGGCCACGCCCCGAGAAACAAACATACAAACAAAATCAACAACAGTGAACTCTGCTTATTTCTGTCCCAAATCATTATGTGGAGTCGCTGTGCAAATAGTCGGCTAACTGCAAGGAGGCAACTGCTGAGTTGTGCTGCCATCACCGCGGGAACGGAGCAGCAATGCCTGGTGGAATCGGGTGGTTATTATTTTCTACAACTTCTTCAACTGGTGTCGGCCATTTAACACACATTGAATTAACTTCCATCTGTCCCCAACAACGTTGCTTTTGTAGTTGTTGTAGGAGCCGTTCACATTGAAATGGAAATCCATTCAGAATTGAAACGAAGTTGCACAGTATAAAGAGAAACTCTTATTATAAAAACATGGCAGTCATCATCCTCAACAACACACATCCATCCCACTCCCTTCTAACCTGGTTGAAAAACGTTGCATATCCCTTAAGTAAGGTGCTTAACTTCTTGAATCTGTGATTCCTTTTTTGTATGGTTTCCCACTCGTCAGTGAGGACCTCGACTTCAGCAGCAAAACATACGAACGTGGACCTGGGGCAATTCTGCTGAAGAGAGCAGTGGAGGGAGAGAGAGAAGAGAGAGGGAAAGATTTGATGACATCAAGATAACAACCTAAGCCTCAGTATTCAGTGGGGACAGAAAGTATTCAGACCCCCTTCAAATCTACACAATTTTTCATGTGGAAGCTTTATGTGAAAATCACTAAGATTCTTCTTTTTTTCTCATGAATCTACACTCACCACCCCACGATGACAGCAGAAATCCAGATTTTCTTGCAAATTAATTAAAAAAGAAAAACTGAAATATCACATGAACAGAAGTTTTCAGACTCTTTGCTGTGACACTCATGTAGGTGCCGTCAGTTTCATTTATTCATCTTTGAGATGGTTCTACACCTTCATTTGAGTCCAGCTGTGTTGAATGAAATACACTGAACAAAAACATAAACACCATACGTTTTGCCCCCATTTTTCATGAGCTGAAACATTTTCTATGTACACAAAAGGCCTATTTCTCTCAAATATTGTTCTCAAATCTGTCAAAATCTGTGTTAATGAGCACCTCTCCTTCCATCTCACAGGTGTGGCAAATCAAGATGTGGATTAGACAGCATGATTATTGCACAGGTGTGCCTTAGGCTGCCGGCAGTATAATGTGGTAAAGCTGCTGATGACCTTTGTTTATGTGTGAGTCCACAGCAGAGCCAGATGTTTCTATTCGGTTATAAAAAAAGTCTCACGTTAATGTGGATGAATCTCCGCTACCCACACTTGTTAATGGCTCCATTTTAGATAAATCTATGGTTTTGTCTCTATGGTTATTTTGTTATTATTAGTGGTGGTGGAAATGCTGGGCGAGCCGACCAGCGTTTCTTTACTTTCGGTTTCGTGGCGAGTCATGAGAATAACGCCGCCGAATCTCCGTTTATGGTGGGAACTACGACGGTATGTGATCGTCTTCCAACCTCTGACTTTAATTCTTGATGAATGAAAACATGAGTCTGTCTTGCGCCGGTCAAAGAATTTCACGGTGCGGAGGCTCATAAATGTAGTGTGGAAACACTTCGCTTTAACAAAACTCCTCGTTGTCCCTTTAATAATATGTACATAAGACCCTAAAATACATAGTTAGGAGGCTTTTGTGGATTTGGGTTTCCAGAGGCTTTAAAGGACAATTCCAGGCGAATTCAACTCTGGGGTGTATTTTCATATCATTTTAGATCTAAAAGAAGGAATCTGAAGATTTTCAGTTTAATCGCTCCTGTTTTGCGGTTAGTTGCGTCTGTCCCCGCATCGCCACGGCAGCAATGAATGGGAGTGGATGTAAGTTCCGCTGTTTAGGCTGTTTCCAGCCCTCAAAGCCGCAATTTTTTTCCACAGACAGCGTCAGATGGCGACTCAAACACCAAGAAGTTTATTTACTTCAAGCAAGCCGACATGTTTGTAAAACTAGATCTAATTCAAAGTCTCCCGGAGTCTCGCGCGAGACCCAGTTGCCGTGCGCAGTGTATTCAGGCGCAGTCGGAGCTACCGCTTGTGTCATAAACACAGGAATATCAACTCTTTACTTGCTTCAAGTGTACATTTTTTTCCACAGACAGCGTCAGGTGGCTACTCAAACATGCGCCGAGAAGTTTTTTTTACTTGAAGCAAGTAAAGAGTTGATATTCCTGTGTTTATGACACAAACGGTAGCTTTTCCCACTGCACCTGAACACACCGAGCACGGCAACTGGGTCTCGCGCGAGACTCCGGGAGACTTTGAATTAGATCGACTTTTACAAACATGTCGGCTTGCTTGAAGTAAATAAACTTCTCGGTTCATGTTTGAGTCTCCATCTGACGCTGTCTGTGGAAAAAAATTGCGGCTTTGAGGGCTGGAAACAGCCTAAACAGCGGAACTTACATCCACTCCCATTCATTGCTGCCGTGGCGATGCGCGGACATACGCAACTACCACAAAACAGGAGCGATTAAACTGAAAATCTTCAGATTCATTCTTTTAGACCTAAAATGATATGAAAATACACCCCCGAGTTGAATTCGCCTGGAATTGTCCTTTAACTAATTTGAATGAAATCTCCTTGTCCTCTCTGGAACGCATAGTTACAGCATCGAGATCTTCCACCTGCCTCTCAGACTGTTTGCCCACCTGGTTTTTAAAATATGTGTTTCAGACGGTTGGTCCCGATGTTTTAGCCATTGTTAACCTATCTCTGTCAACTGGCACTTTTCCATCCTGTTTTAAACATGCCCTGGTCTATCCACTTTTAAAAAGGCCCACTTTGGATGCCTCTGTTTTAAACAATTTTTAGCTGATGGGTCCAAGAGGCTTTTTGTAGAGCTTTGTTTTTGTGTGAGTCCACAGCAGAGCCAGATGTCAGGAGGAAGATAAGTTAAAGAGGAAAAGAAGCAGCCTGGTGAGTCATGACCTGCAGCTATCTGTCCTGTTATTGTGTTGTATTTGTAATGTGACCAAGGGACTACAGATGCAAATTAGCTTAAAGATCTCGTATAGTGCATCAAATGGCAACATTTATGTTTTAACTGTACACTGTCCCTTTTAAATAAATTGAAATTGAAATGAGGAAACTCCTACCTCGAAGTCTCCGATGGTGGGTGTGTACAGTCTGCTGTCCAGCCAGCTCTGAGGGGAGGGAGAGAGTTATTGTATGTGTTCAGTCTGCATGCTGAAATCTACAAGATAATACTGTACAGCTTTGACTACGGATATCAATGTGTGTGACTCAGTCGAGTGTGCTTAACTCTGAAAGTAATTATATCATAAATCATAACTTTGTCAGCTATGTTTTTACAGCTCATTAGCTGCATGCTATCAGCAATCAGCCAAGACTGTAAAACACAAATACACACAATTGAAGTTATGACACATCATGCTACATGTTGCACATAAAACTGTGTGTAGGATTGTTACAGGGTTCCTACACATTTGAAATGTCCAAATTCCATACTTTTTCCAGACCCTAATTTCTAGACTTCTATGTAAAAAAAAATCAAATAATTTGTGATATTTGAGTAATTAGATGTGCATATGCATATTATAAAAAAGCATGTAATTAATCATTTGTTTTCATTATTCTGAATGTGTATGCCATTATGTAACCAAATCATTTCCAGGACATTGTAGCTAGGTACAGTAAGTACAAAATAATGAACCCAAATAACTTCAGATAAGACCAAATCCAGATGATAAATATATTTCCAGACAATAGTTTCCATTTTCCATACATTTCCAGACATGGAAATGTATCAAATTTCATACTTTTCCATACTTCCCAAACTTGCGTAGGACAATAGTTTCCGTTTTCCATACATTTCCAGACCTGGAAATGTATAAAATCAAATTTCATACTTTTCCATACTTTCCATACTTGCGTAGGAACCCTGTTGTTACTAAAAGTGTACGTACGCCCAAAAGCCAAGTTTTGCATGCACCAAAAATATTCAGATTTATAAAACCATGCACACGCACACTTGTAAGCCAACTTCCCTTTATAAATGACAGAGTTCCTACAAGTGTGCGCAGCTGAATCAGCTTCACGTTCCGCCCTGTACACGCCCTTTTATAACCATATATGGTCAATGCAAACCACCACATGAATGCCATTCGATCTGCATGTAAATGAGCCTGACGTGCTCTTGTTGTGTTGTTGTTGTGAATATTGGCTGCAGGTGTGAAAGTGACAACGTGACATGAAAACAGTTCTAGTGAATCTGAAACAAGTTATGAACCAGTCACCATCATGGACCAGAAAGTCGTTGGTCCCTGGAGACCCTCTCCCTCCTTATTCTCCTCCAGCAGTGCTGTGGTGCAGCATTACGCAACGGGGCTCACTGCTGTATTAATACATTTACAGTGATTAGACTGACTGATAAAACTTTAAATAATTTGTTGAATCAGTTAGTGGTATCCTCCATCCTGAAATACATCCTGAAGAATTAACGAAACATGGCGTTTTTCTTTATGGACTGATGACAAGAAAACAGAATGAACAATTGTGTGAACGATTACTGGCGCTCTCCCAGTCTTTGATATTTAATTGACTCTCGATCATACAGTATGTTCACAGTATCATAGGAAAATGTCTAGTTATTTACACCATGTCAGGGCTAGATGCTTTACTCCGTGCAGCCGCGCCGTCCTCTCCTCCTCCTGCGCTCCGGGAGTGGACAATATGAAGGAGAGACGGTGGTGATTAAATATAAAGAAGGAATTTTGCTTTTGAATTTTCAGTTAAATTCTACAGTAAGAAGATGTTTCTGAAACATCAGTCCGATGCAAAATAACGCTGTTGAATTAAATCACCGTGGCAACATGGATCTAACGCATACGGGTTGAAATTAAATGTGTGACGGCCGATAATAAAAACATAATCGTTCTTCTCACTCTACATTTCCTGAGTCTGACTTCAGTTCACCACCACACCGTCTGTGTCAAGTTTGTTTTTTACAGATCACAACCTTGGCGTGGAAAGTCACGTACGCCATTTTCAGGCCCCGTTTTGTGAGTACGCAACGGTTATAAATGAGACACCAGGGCCTGTATTCCTAAAGATTGTAAGAATCCTCTCAGAGCTCCTAACTTAACCTAAAAATTCCTAGCAAGGAGTCTTAGCTTAGGAGTGATTCCACAACACTCTCAGAGAACTCTGAGCAAGGAGTGGACAGAAACTCCTATCTTAGTGAGAAGGTGTGGTTGACCCCCGTTGCTAGGTATGAGTCATCATTTCAAACGCTGTGATTGGTTGATCCTAAAAGTTAGATAAAGAGCACCCGCCCCATGTGTTGAGGCTATAGTCCTCACTGCAGGTGGCCCCGGTTCGAATCCTGTGTCGAGCAGTCCTATCCTGCATGTCTTTCTGCCTCCCATTTCCTGTCTCTCTCTCAACTGTTCTGTCAATTAAAGGCCAAAATGCCCAAAAAATAAAAAAAGCTAGATAAAAAAAATATACTTTTGGTGATAATGGGCAAAGGATGGACCCTCAAATCGATAAATTTAACCATAAAATCCAATCTTATGAAGACTGTGTAATTGTAAAAATTATTTCACATACAAGAAAATATCTGTTAAATGAATAGTAAGCTATACTTTAAAATTATCCTACAAAATGTGTGAAAACTTGCACAGTATTCACATAGTGAAACTTAGATTTATTTGCTTATATTAATTACCATGCTGGTCATTTTTGCACTTTCAACTTTCCAACTCAATTTGGTATTAACAAGGGTAAAATGGCTCAGCTTTAATCAGTGTCTGTGATTGCTGACCGGCCTATAAGAAGCAGTGTTGGTTGGCTTTGAAATCTACCACAAACCAGTGAACAGCAATGGAGAAGAAAAGAACAAGGAAACCCAACTGGACAGAGGAACAGGAACAATCTGTAGCTTTTCATTAATTCACTGACATCCAGTGTTTGGAGAATATCTCTCCTGCCTCTTCTGTCCACCATTTTGTCCTCTGCTTAGGGAACTCCTAAGCCACTTAAAAGTCCTCTTCCCTACTCTTAACAGATCCCACCTTAGGAGCTCTCTTAAGAGCTAGGATTCTTTAGGAATAGCTTTTATCTTTACTAGGATCTACTCTTAAAGGCCCCATGGCATGAAAAATGTGATTTTGGTTATTTTTTCATGCTTGGGGAGGTCTCTGGGCCACATATATACTGTCCCATGCATCAAACTGGTCATAAACGGAGAAACACACACCGCCCATTTGTAGGAACATTCTCTTTAAGACGAGCAGATAGCACTTCCTCCTTTCTGTGATGTCACACACAAGGTAACTCCGCCCACCGTGACCAGTTGTTATTTTTCAATTTCTATGAATGCAGCTTAGGTTTCAGTTACTTGCCTGTGATTGGCCCGACCACATGCCACTCTAAAACAGTCAGCCAATCAGAGGAGAGGTTCTCATTCTCTCTTCTGATTGGCCAAATGACCTGTGCCTGTTAGAACTCCAGAAAGAGGCAACAGAAAGGGGCAATATAGACGATATTAAGCAGATCACAGGTACTCAAAACCAATGATACATCTTGTTAGGGATATCAGCAGGTAAATAAACCCAGAGAAAAGTGCACAGCATGGGGCCTTTAACTTTTAGGAGAAATTCTAAGAAAACATCATGATTCTAAGAATTTTCTTAGAATTTGGCCACTAGGAGCAACTCTTTGCACTAAGAATCTTTAGGAATACGGCCCCTGGTCTTATACTGTGCATGTGCATGCCTGTGTGTCATCCCATCATTCATTTAAGAATGAGGGGACTTCAGCTCTTTAACCAGTCCCTGCATGTTGGAAATCCAGTTCACGGCCCTTCAGATAGCATTACTTTTTTCACCACGCTGTAGGAGAAACATGACACTTCTCTGACCCAGCTCACATTGATGCCCACGTTCATACTGGTCACTGCACATGTACCAATATTATATTTATATATGTCTTACACAGTATTAGAAATTAAAACTACTGTCCAGCCCATAGAAATAGGGCAGACTGGGGATGGTTGTAACAGGTCAGTTGTAACACTTCCAATTTCTCCAATCACAAACAAGTTAAAGGGATAGTTCACCCAAAATTCAAATTTCACTCATTATCTACTCACCCTCATGTCGACTAAGGGCTGTGAGAATTTTGCCTTCTCGGAGTTACGGGGGGGGGGGGGGGTTCTGTGCAGCAGTATTTGTCCATATAATGGTTGTGAATGGTGCTCACTTTTCTTCATTCAAAAAGACACACCAAAAAACATCCAAATACCTCCATGCTGCTCGTCTGTAATGTCCCTCTTGTACTGAAGCCCCGACATGAGAAATTGTTCCGCCGGTCAGTGCAAAGACACAGGAAGAGCAGTGGGAGCTTCCGCTACAGATAAGCTTAAAATATAGACTTATTTAATTTTTTTCGGAACAATTTTTCATGCTGGGGCTTCAATACAAGAGGGACATTACAGACGAGCAGCATGGAGGTATTTGGATGTTTTTTGGTGTGTCTTTTTGGACAAAGAAAAGTGAGCACCATTCACAACCATTATATGGACAAATACTGCTGTGCGGACCCCCCCCCCCCCCCCCCCCCCCGTAACTCAGAGAAGCCACGGAGGACTCAGAAAATTCTCACAGCCCTTAGTCCACATGAGGGGGAGGAGATAATGAGTGAAATTGCAATTTTGGGTGAACCATTCTTTTAAGTAACTAATAGGCCTAATGTCTGTAAATGGAGTAATGGAGTAATCAGGACAGTAACTTGATTAGGCTACTTTTAAAAGGAGTAAGCAATCATTTTAATATTTTTCCAGAATAATGTGCCCAACAATAATGCCGTGTAATGTCTCGAAAAACACAGTTTCTCCAGAGCTAAAGATCAGGCTGACCGACCGACCGACCGTCCGATCGACCCCTTCCTGACCGGCCCCGATCGCTCCTGGCAGACTAAAAACCATAATACTGTACATCCATGCTAAATACCTACAGACTCTGGCCATCTACGCGCGTGCACGTGGTTGGCTGTAAAGGAGGGAGGCATCTGATTGGCTACAGACGACTCCTTCTTAGAAAAAATGCATTTGTGGATTGGAGTCACATCAGGGGAGTCTCAAAAGTCTCACACACAAATGCAGCGAGGTTTACAAATTAAAAAAACGTTATAAATGCAGGTCCAACAGTTCATATATGAATGTAACAAGCTCCAAATATGTATAAGATAGTATTAAGTATATTATTAAGTATTAAGCAAATACTTTTACATGCATATATCTGTGATTTTTTTTCTATTTGTGTGTACAACAGAAATATGTTCATGAATCAGATTTCTTTTTTTTAAACTTAGGCCTACATATGGAATGAAACATTTGTGTGTGCATTGAAAATGTATTTGTGTTTTGAGTCACAAATACATAAATCCTCAAATACATTTGTGAATCTTTTTTGTGCATTTATTAATTTCTGTGTGCATTTATTTATTTATGAGACTGTTCTAGCTCCATACGAGAACACGTGTTAAAAAAATATATATATATATATATATATGGACGTGGCCAGTCTTGGCTTCCGTAGCATGCAGTGTTTAACATTCAACATTTATGCTCACCACTCCATTTATATATATATTTCTATTTTCTTTTTCCTAGGAAACTGCAAGTTAAACCATACGATGACAACTACTGTTAATCTGGTTTTCTAAATCACTCATCATCTACTGTCTGTCTGATCTATGATTAACCTGACAGATATCATGCTACAACCTGTACCCCAGCTGTCTGTCTGTCTGCCCCCCCCCCCCCAGCTGCACCATTACCTGTCTCGGGTGCTTCTTTCTTTACTTTCTCTTTTAACTACTTCATAACAAGAAAACCGGTTTCTACAAGTTTCTACAACTCATTATTATGGAATACTTGTTTGCATCATAACATTAGAAGAAAAACCTTGAATTAGAAGTAAAATCCACAAAATTAAGACAAAATAATTCATGTAAAAACATGGATAGGACATGTTGACATGTTTCACTGTGCCAGAGGGAAGAATAATTTGCTGAATGGAAATAAAAAAGAATAAAAAAGGAAGCCGTACCAGCTGGGGGGCTTTCCTGATGAGGGTATTGATCTTGGTGATGAGGTCCTGACTGCAGAGTTCAGTGTCGGCTCGTGTCTCCAGGGAGAGCAAACAGAGGAAACACAGAAACACACCTTCGAGAGTTGGCCTCGCTCTCAGCATGGCATGGCCCACAGTAGCATCATCTGTGTCACATTACGTCTCGTGTATTCCTTGACGTCCTTGGGGAGATGAACGGCCTTTTATTTCCGATGGTTCAAATCCCTCTGAGGCGGGAGGAATCCATGTGAGACGTCCACCGACAGAAACAAATCAGCAAATCTTCCTGTAATCCTGTTCCCGAGCAGCTGAACAGCATCCAACGGCAGATTCCATTGAGAAGTTGACGGATTGTTACCAGTTTTAAGAAATCTCTGGAAACTCGAGAGCAGTAAACTCCCGATCTGTGGAAAAAAGAAGAAATGTTTCCCTCAGGAATTCTCTGAATTCTCCTCCACGTGGTCAGAAACAGTCTGGAGGGTCTGGAAGTGTGGAGTCAAGCTTCACACAGTGAGCTATAACGTTACCACAGCCTCACGCTCCCTTCTCCTCTCACATTTGTCTTTTTTTGCCCTCCTGTTTTACACTTCTTCACTCCTCCCATGTCTCCTCCTCCAGGATCACACTCCATCCACTCCTCCCTCCATCATCTATCTAAATCTCCACCTCCCCGGTTACTCCCTCCCTCATTTTTTCATAAATCAAAGCAGAGATCACAGATCTGTGTGATCAAACAAAGCCTATATGTTAATTTCTCAACCCCATAAACATATCCAAAACATTATAATTTATGACTTTGTCCCTTTGTGAACCAGACTCACACTGACAGAGTCACACAACAGGCGTGGTTGACATGAAGCAACCTTTTATATCCCTTTTATAAACTATAAAACCATTACAGTTTATCCGTGCTAATGCTGTGAGCTTGCATGTTGCAGTATTGCTCAAGAATTGTGGTCATTGTGCAGGGCTGGGCACTGGGCAGTGATCACCATTAAAGGGATAGTTCACCCAAAATTAAAATTTCACTCATTATCTCCTCCCCCTCATGTGGACTAAGGGCTGGGAGAAGTTTCAGAGTCCTCCGTGGCTTCTCTGAGTTACAGGGGGTCTCGGCGTAGCAGTGCATGTCCATATAACGGTTGCAAATGGATACCAACTGTCTTCGTAACAAAAAGACACACCAAAAAACATCCAAATACCTCCATGTTGCTCATATGTAATGTCCGTCTTGTATTGAAGCCCCGAAATGCGGAATTGTTACGAAAAAAATTAAATTAGTCTATAATTCAAGCTTGTTTTGTAGCGGAAGCTTCTTGAAGCTCCTCTTCCCGGTTCGTCAAATTTGGACGAACTGGGAAGAGGAGCTTCAAGAAGCTTCCGCTACAAACAAGCTTTTTTCGGGACAATTTTGCATTTCGGGGCTTCAATACAAGAGGGACATTACATACGAGCAGCATGGAGGTATTTGGATGTTTTTTGGTGTGTCTTTTTGTTACGAAGACAGTTGGTATCCATTTGCAACCGTCATATGGACATGCACTGCTACGCCGAGACCCCCTGTAACTCAGAGAAGCCACGGAGGACTCTGGGTGAACTATCCCTTTAAAGAAAAAAATCTGGTAATACCAGTGGATGGTGTAGTTATATGAATGGAAACCTTGAGCAGGTCAGAAGCAGGTAAAAGGTGTTTCAGTCATCCACCAGCACTGTGGTTTGGATTGAACATCGATGAAATGACTCACATTTTACCTAAGAACGATCTGAAACAAGTTGTCTGATTCTAATGGAAACATTGACTGGCCGTGAAACCTACACACTTCTTCACACAGCCATGCAAATTCACATGAAATGTCAGGGAGGGAGTGGGTACACATGATATTGATCATGTAACTCTAATGTTAATAATAATAATAATAATAATAATAATAATAATAATAATAATAATAATAATAATAATAATAATAATAATAATAATAATAATAATAATAATGAATTTTATTTGTAATGCACTTTATATTGAGCAAACAATCTCAAAGTGCTACAGTGAAAAGATAAATCCATTATCTCTTATTGGTGAAAATGATGCTGTTACAACCATCCCCAGTCTCCTCTACCATTGAAAGATATTAATAATATGCAAATAAATGGAAATATATATCTTTTAAGAATATTACAACCAACCAATAAAATGGGTCATGGTCATTGCAGCCTGAGTTGTCTCAGACAGTTGTTTTGTCAACATATTGTATCACATTTTATATTATTCAGCTTACCTCTCACAAAATGTTCATATTAATGAGCAGCACAGGGGCTCCATCGGGGGCTGTCCTGCCTCCATTCCTGTTCACATTGTAGACAGCAGACTTAAAACACAACTCTGTGTCCAACCACATCCAGAAATACTCAGATGACACTGCTTAGGTGGCGTGAATTGACAGGCCGTGGTATAATGAGCATATACCACGGACTGGAGTGATATATTG
Source organism: Trachurus japonicus (assembly GCF_045865225.1). Classification (NCBI taxonomy): domain Eukaryota; kingdom Metazoa; phylum Chordata; class Actinopteri; order Carangiformes; family Carangidae; genus Trachurus; species Trachurus japonicus. Next base: position 41,519,063 of record NC_140919.1, on the reverse strand, counting down.
GTTTTATAAAACGGTTACCAATAATGACAATATGAAAGAGGGATACGCAATCAATTTCATGTAGTTTTATTCAACCAGAAATACATATTATCCAATTGAGAGTGAGGAGTTGTCGTCACAGCTCAGAGCCCCAATACATCCATGTCAGAGCCCCGCCCCCCTTCTCCGCCATGATGGAAGGATTCCGGTGGCAACAGCCTTACTAGTCTATGGGCAAAACAAAATCGTCTACTCCGTAATTTACTGTTTTACAATGCCGGAAATCACTGCTGTGTTAAAAACTGCTTCAGTGATTTACTTTCTCCTTATTCTTTCTAGTAATTTGTTGATCTGTTGGCGCAAAAAAGAGCTAGAATTTAGTCCGTCTCTGTGCTGTTCTGATGACGTTGCCCCTGGCAACCGATAGCGTCTCCTTCCATCATGGCCGACCATCGGCACGTGACTCCTCACTCTCAATAAAATAGCCTCACTGTGAAAAAAATAGTCCCACCTCTCCAGACGTTAGCTCCAAGTAGCTCTGCATCTCGTCTTTTCCTCCGCTTTTTTTCAGGTGAAAGTCACTGCTCAGTCCCCTCTACCATTGTTAACCCTCCCTGGAGGTGAAAGTTCACCTTCAACATGTCAATTACACTACTTTAGTCCGTTTTTTAACATCGTAAAAACATCAACTGTCTTTTGCTACGGACTGCAACAGTCCGTTGTCATGGAAACATGACAACAACTTCCATTCATACCAGTGCTGTGCATAGACATATAAAGAGTAGACGCCGCATCGAACGCTGCGCCGCGAGAAATGCGGCCGCCATCTTGAACCGGTCGTTCTACTCAGTGGAGCAGCAGAAGTAACAGGATGCAGAGCACTGAGCAGCATATTATTTCTGTTCTAATCAGCAGAAAACCATCGAAAACAGCTGGCTCTGGGGATTACTTTTCACTAATAAGATTGAACATTACTATTGGTTGTATTTTGTGAATCGAATATTTATTTATTTATTCTCTCTCCTCCCTCTCTCTCTCTGACCTGATATGAATTGATTCTCTGGTTTATATATATTTTTATTTTCTCTAACATATAGCTTTTATCTCTATATATTTATTCATTACAGGAATGCTGCTCTCTGATCAGTTGCTGCTCTCTACGGGCTGTTATTTCCATAGACATATATACATGGTTATTTCAGTATAATGAATGGTTGTCAAGTGTAACACACCGTTGCTAGGGACGCCGCTCTGATCAGCGCAGCACAGAACAGAGTAGACTATGCAGGATATTTACCTTATGTTTCATTTTGACCTTCATTAAACAGCTTGGGACTAATAGTGATGTTAGATAAATGACTTGTAACCTGTTACAGAGAGAGTAGAGGCTCCTTCCACATCCTGGCTGAAAACCAAACCTGCTGATCAGATCAGAGCCTGTAGTCCGCGACACAAACACGCCCCATATAAACCTATAATATTGTTTATGACAGATAAGACTACACACATTGTAACTATATGTGATAATCCATCGATCCAGTTATTGATTATAAAAGGCTTTGTTGAAAACAAATGGGAGGAGGCTCAGCAACACAGCGGAGAAGAGACCAGACAGGCAGAGATGTGCTAAATTATAACATTTATAAATCGATAAAAGTAGTATTTTGATCAAAATTATGTTTCAAATGAATTATTTCACTCGTACGCCGTGTAATAGGCGGGATAATGTTCAGTAAGTTATTGATTAAATGCACTGACACTAGTGAAACTATCAATTGCACCTACCAAACAGATACACTGAGTGGAGCGGTAGACCGGTCCAAGATGGCGGCCCCACCGCTCGTCAGCGCCGATAGGCCCAGCGTTCGATGCGGCGTCTACTCTTTATATGTCTATGGTGCTGTGTACGTGCCTGACGCGGAGTGATAGCTTACGCTGTGATAAGGCTTTAGAATAGTACCACGGTTAACAACCAATCAGATCGCCGGATTTCACCTTTCCGTTTTATAGATACTTATCAGTAGGTGACGTCACGATGCGTTCCACCTGGCCGCCGCCATGCTGGGTACCGAACACTGAGTTAACCTCTATTCAGCTCAGTGCAGCCACGTCCTCTCTGACCAGAAGACTGCTGCCTGATGTAGTTTGGATATGGATATTTCTCATTTTGATGGCCTTGCCTTGAAAGCACACACCATTTCTGCTGAGACGATCTTTGACAGCACGGTGCGCCGCTCTCTCTCCCGTTAAAGCAGAAGTAAGTGATCCGGTCGTTTTGGCTAATGCTGCGTTCCAGGCAGGCTTTTGAAATCGTAAATTACAGCTTCAAGTCACAACTTACGACTTTGTAGCGTTTCAGGCAACCCACTCGTGTTTTTTCGACCTGTTTTACCGGTGAAAGTCACTATAACGGCCACTCGTAACTTCCGACCCGTGAACTCGTACCAGATCGAACTGGTACCACTTCACGGTCGGAAAAATACGAGTTTCCTTGAACGCACCATAACAGTCCTCGTCGCTACGTCACCACATTCACGGCGTTCCTTGGCTGCACACACAGCCCTGCATGCCGTTCTCTCCCCTCATTGGATAAAAACTGTAGGATACGATAAATGTTTTCTCTTCGGCTCAGAGCAGAGCAGAGTGACTGACAGACCCGTGTTTCAGACCAAACACTCTATAGAAGTGATTGCTGTCGGAAGATATAACTATTTAAGACTTATATTAACACAAATATATCACTTACTTCTGCTTTAAAAGTTAATCTAGCTCACCCAGCGGACCCCTCTCTCTCTCTCCTCGTCTCTCTCTCTCGCTCTCACTGTCTCTCTCCTGTTACTTATATGTGTTTAACCAAATACACGAAAAGCCAAATCAAATCAGAAATGCGTAGCCCACTTCTTTTTAACTCACAGACATTTATTTTCATAAAGTAATAAAATATCTGGACATTTTGCCATCGTTAACATTGAGACAAAAGGCTGCAGGAATGGAAGAAGAATTCGGCAAATCATCTTATCGCGCAAAAAGGCACAACAAACAGGTTTTGCACAGATAAGTCTTAAAATATGTGCAACACCTTCTCATCACAATCCACGCCATCTACACAGCTACGTTATCAGCTGTTATTAAAACCCAACTCATCAGGACGCGATGACCACCACTCACATTAAACAAACCGTTAACAATTAATCCACACTCAAACCGAGGCAACAATAGTGTTAACTGTACTCAACAAGCTGTTATTACAAGGTTTACAACAGATATGACAGACAACCTGGGCCGTGTGTGTGCGTGTGTAAGAAAGGGGGGAGGGAGAGAGGAAAGGTAGGTAAAACCTGCTAGCTGTTAGCTGCTAACTGTTAGCTACCGTAGCTCAGGCGTCGGTCTCCCGTCAGGTAAAAGCTGCCGTTTATTCCTCAGATGAAGCTCATGTCGAGCCTCTCCGGTACAGTTATCCATCACTGCTGTTGAATTAGCCGCTAATCAAAAGCTGTCGCCATTCTGTTTCATCTATCGCTCTGGTTTCTCTTTTCTTGCTGCGCTGATCAGAGCGGCGTCCCTAGCAACGGTGTATTTTACTTAGCAACGATCTGTTAAACAGGAATAACAGACTGTTAAATGCAAAATCAAGATGTAAATAAATATCAGAAATATCAATAAATTATCGGAATACGACA
>NC_140919.1:41419932-41515304 GCF_045865225.1 Trachurus japonicus | reverse complement strand
TACGACATTCAATAGAGCCATGTAATAAAAAAAAGGTTTATCCACTATTTTTGTGAGATTTGATGTCACAGCCATGGATGTATTAGGTCACAGCCCATAGACTGCCTTTGGAAGTCGGTACCCAAGATGGCGCTGTGACCGGCTGCGAACGCTGTGTGACGTCACGTGATATCTATCTATAAAGTGTGTATTTCATTTATGATATATCTTTCTGACATTTGACTGGCCTTAATTTGAACTCCCATTACTCTTAATGAACTTCCAGCATACAACCCAGATTTAGATGTGAGTGCATGGCCCCTCTATCCCTCAGAAAGAGGCTGTTCAGCCCCGTTCTTTGCTGGCCGGTCACAAAAGGGGCGCTTATGCCATGAATCATCATCATATCAGCCCCAGGTAGAGGAGGTTTGTGCGGAAGAGCAGAGATAAGAAGGACCCACACAGTTTGCCAGTAGGCTATATGCAAATAAATTAATGTAATAAAATATGTCAAAGTCCAATGTTTGATGTCAAAAGTAAATGGCACGGTTAAGGAGAATGAAGTCAGTCATGCTGTGTTGTCTGGTATAGGGCCCTGAGGGTTTTATTCACTGCAATGTGAATAAAACTCCACTGCATCGAACTTTAACTCTCAGCTTGATTTGAAGACCCTAGTTTATTTTATATTGGTGTATTACTGTAAAATATTGTTAAAGAGGCAAAATATTGAACTTCATCTCCAGCCCAGTCCGGGTTTGAAGACACATTAGAATCAGGAATGGACAGGAATCTGAATTTAGGGATTTAATAAAACCTTTCAGTGACTGGAGTCAAATACCTTAAGTGTACACCTGGAAAATCAGTGAGACGCTCAGATCTATCTATCTATCTATCTATCTATCTATCTATCTATCTATCTATCTATCTATCTATCTATCTATCTATCTATCTATCTATCTATCTATCTATCTATCTATCTATCTATCTTTCTATCTATCTATCTATCTATCTATCTATCTATCTATCTATCTATCTATCTATCTATCTATCTATCTATCTATCTAAACATTTTGTCTTTGTCTAAATGTAATTTTATTTCTTTGTGGACCATGGGACTATATGGTTGGAAATTAGCTCTCTAGCTAAATCTGGCATATTTACATCAAATAATTGTTTTTGTATGTTCATGAATATGTGGAGTCCCGTTTCAAATAAACTAATAAAAAAAACATCCAACACATAGATGACTGGACAAATGCATTTTAAAAAGCTGGCTCTGTCGTGGCTAACAATGGTAAACACATCAGGGAAACTAGAGGGAAATTCATTTCATTCATTCATTCATTTCATTTCAATTCTGCACCAGTACTGGACACCAAATAGGCTTTTCAAAATTGGATTAATGAATAACAATACATGAGATAGAGATAAAGATATTGGCACCTTTTTTCATCTCGTGTGGGAATGCCCCCTGGTCAAATCATTCTGGCAGAAGGTTTTTAAATAGAGTCTCAGGCAGGAAATACTTAACTGGTTTACAGCTTTTGGCGGATAAAACACAAACGCCGACCCTGGCAAAAAGCCCACAATCAGTTGTCATGACTGGGACAGCATCAGCTGCCAGGATCATTCTGGCACTGGAAATCACCCACACAACCAACACCACGGTGGAGCGATGCACACTGAAGATGGTAGAGGTTATTCAGAACAACTCCACTTCGTAACACGAATTCTTCTGCAAATGCTGATGAGCTGGCAGACAAATGAATTTCCCCTTGGGAATTAATTCAGTCATTCTTATCTTATCTATCTTATTTTAGGATCAACACTTAAAATAAAACACAGTAGCATATTATAAAAGGGACCAGGGCCGGCCGCTGGCATAAACACTCTATGTGGTTGTTTAGGGCCACAGCCGTTAGGTGGGGGGCCACATGATCAGAAAGGTACCGGGGTTCAATAGTCAATATTCAGCTTCTTTTATCTCACATTTGAGACATTTGGTGAAAATAGAACGGCCGAATGACAACATTTGTGCTCAAAAAACAGTCTTACAAAATGTCATTTTAGACTTGTTTTCTACACTTATCTATTACTGTATTCATATCCTATTTCAAGCACCAAAACAGTTCATTCTCATGACTGAAGGAGTGTTTTCACAAGGGATTGGACATTTTTCAAAAAGCAGACCTCAAATTTCCAGCATTTGTCCTAAATTATTTCTTTCTACAGTGTTGTAGGACAAACTGGCCTCAGTGTGCTTACAGCGGAGGTTCTAATATTTAGACATAAAACACTTGAGTATTGTTACATCTGTAAGTATCTTAAAAAGATACATTTAAGAAAATATGTAAAAGTTGAGAAAATGGCCTCAAACCTCAGAGGACATAAACACGTCTGTATTCAGTTTTAACCAGTGATTTGGTGTTTAGAGCTTAGAGTGCAGGGCCACAAACAAAAACCTTGTTTAGGGGGCCACCAACATCCTAGGGCCGGCCCTGAAAGGAACCTTCTAAAACTATGAGTTTTGTGCTAACTTGCTTAGAATGGATTAACATGCTGCGTGCTTATTCTCACAAGTTTGATCATACACCAAAGAACTGCACAAATTATAATTTTGACTTGGTGGTGCTTCATCAAACTGGGACCGTGAATGAATGAATGTGAATAATTCTTACAGAATATATTTCAATGACAAAGGTTGGAGGCTACACTTCTGCCAGTGTGTTAGCATGCAGGTGTTAGCTCACTTAGCTAACGACAGCATGACTACAGATTGATTCTCTCAATAAACCTTTCAAATGCCTTTATGTCATCCGCATGTGTGCTAATGAATCTGTACATTTTACACATATGTGTGAGAACGCAGATAGAGTTTTAAACAAACCTGAAAAAATGAAGGTGATTAAAGCTCTTACCTGGAGAAGAACAGCACATCAGTGATGTGTGTGTAATGGGAGAGCCGGGCCAAAGTCTATGTAAAGACAAAAGTGAAACTGTAATGGTGTGTGTGTGTGTAGGTGTGTATGTGTGTGTGTGTGCTTCTCTTCTCACCTTTGTGTATGTATCTGCTAGGCAGTGCTTGGTCAACACCTTACTCCATTCTAACCCTCTGTTCTAATAATATCGATCCTTATACAACACCAAGTCAAGCAGAAATAAAAGTTCTCATAAAAAAGAGAGTTTTAAGCTTAAATTTAGAAACAGTAACAGAATCAGCAAATCTCAGGAGGTAAATTGTTCCAGAGTGGGCTTGGACTGCAAACTCACAACAGTACGGTGGCCCTGAGGCGCAACAGCAAAAGAGAAAACACAACACAAAAAGAGAAAACACAACGGCAAATCAGAAAACACAACAGCAAAAGAGAAAACACAACACAAAAAGAGAAAACACAATGACAAATTGCTGTGTTTTATATTTTGCCGTCGTGTTTTCTGTCTTGTTGTTGTGTTTAGTAATTTGTCGTTGTGTTTTCTCTTTTGTGTTGTGTTTTCTGATTTGCTGTTGTGATTTGCACCCCAGGGCCACCGTACAATAGCCTCTTCAAACTGCCTGCTGATCTGAGCCGGCGGCCGTAATCATAAGGGGTTAAAAGTTCTTCAGTATAGCTTGGGCTAAATCATATAATGCTTATAAAGTTAATAACAAAATCTACATGAAAAGTAATGGCAAGTAATGGTAACCCAATGTAGCAAGGTTTAAGATTAAGATCAAAAACAGTGGTTAGACTTGTCCTCAGTTTAGTGTTCACTGGGTCATAACCAAAAAATGACCCTGATATCTGGTGAAAAGTGTAGGCGTTAAGCCAGTGAATTACTGTAAAGGCTTTTTAACTTAAGAAAAACAGTGCGCCTTGGTTATTGTTCGGTTACGACCCAGTGAACATTAAACTGAAGTCTAACCACTCTACTCACAATAAGTGTCTAAATTTTACAACTTTGAAAATTCCCAACAAACCAACCGTGCATGCTACAGTTTTGCAACTTTCACCAAAATGTCGCCCCAATATATTAGAAACTTTTGTATGGTTAAATCCTGCGTAAATGATGATATGAGGTCAAATTTGCTATGCTGCCTTGTCAGAGCATCCTCCACAAAGTTATCACCTGGCTTTTGGATATTTGAAAAATTGAGCCTACAGTGCATGAAAACATTTTGACTGATGACTAATACTGTAACTGGAAGAACCAAGTGATGCAAGCATCATTTATTCTGAAGTTTTGGAAAGTCCAGCTAAAAATACCAGCTGCCAGGAATTGTGGACTACAATGGGACATACTACAACCGTGTGTCATCAGCTCAATGTTACTGCACCTGATGCTCCCTGATGATTGTGTCCCATGGGAAATAGAGTGAAAGAAAGAGTGGACCCAGAATTTATCCTTGTGGAACACCCTGTGTAAACTAGGATACAGAAGAATTTGAGTTCTCAACAGCTACCAACAAAGTCCTGTTAGCCAGATAGGACTGAAGATACGTAAGGGTGCACCCTTTGAGTCTACTGTATCGCACACAGCAGTGAGTTTGAGTAGGACGAGGACGAAGCTGATACCTCAAGTGGACACAACCAACTAAAGCTGTCAGTACTATACATTGCTTTAAAGCCAGACTGAAAGTTACCAGTATCCCAGTATATTATTCATGATTGTAATGTCAATCATCAACACCTTACTGTAGATAAACATAGGATTTCCAAGATTTACCTGTGATTGTTGAGGTTAACTGTTTCTGAGGCTGACTGACAGGTATGACACATTAGTCAGCCACAACAAGAGCTCTAATGTTTCCACCTTCTCCACAAAATGACTCAGGAATTCCTCAAGGCTAACCCTATTAGGAGGAGTAGAATCCCTCAGGAGTCAGTCATCTAAAATTAAGATTTGGTGCTATGGGAGTCTCTGACATTCCAACTGGAAAAGTCAGTGCCACCACATCCGAAACATATCTATCATAAGGGTTAGGATGTGTAGGAGGAAATCCCCCGGTGAGGCCTGATCTAGCACCTTTAACCATCCAAACTGAATTAAAAAACCCAATACGATCTAAGAATGAGAACTTTGTCATGTTTAATACAGAGCTCCTAAGTGTAACGGTTTTATCAATGAATCAAATATACAAAGCATCGGCTCTGGTCCATTCAATAAAAAAAAATCTAAGGAATTTAAATCATTCCTATATGAATGACAGCAATACCGCCGCCCTGGACCCAGGTCTCTGTGAGTCTGTCCAGCCAGATGTTAGTCATAAAATCATGACAAATTGTTACAGTGTTTTTCATAGCCCAGATGGGTGTATGGATGAAGGAAGTTCAAAAGGTCACGTTACGCATTCTCTACATTGATGAGTAATGTTCCACTGCGTCTGGAAAAGTCTAATCTTAGATGTTTCCTGTGTAGATCCTCTATCTCTACATGTTGACTTCACTGCATGCCGGTGATGAACCCGAGCTCGTATTAAAGTGCACTGAACTTGGACTTGGAAGATCTTGGACTCATCACGTCACTGAAGAATCAACCACTGCAGAAAAGCATAATTTCACAACAACATTTACCAGGCCAGCTGCAGGTAACTTTGGATGACTGGGTGTGAAGTTCCAGATAACAGGGAACTGGAGAAACTGGAATCTGTCAGGGAGAGCCACGGTGTCTGGCCTCAGTGAGATTCACATTAGCGGTGGAGCTAGAGCATGGAGCAGTTCTCATTCTTAATTAACTCGAGTATAGTCGGAGAAGAAGAGTTTGTGCTTGTACCTGAGTATGATCATTTTTCTTTTTACCTCAAGCTCTCAGTGTGTTTTGTCTCTGCATTTGGGTCCTATAGGAAAGTGACTGAACCTGACTGATAATCTATGAACACACTTCTGGACAAGCAGACAAGTAAACTGTCAAACTGTATGTTCCAATCAAACCAATATGGTAACACACACTGTCTGTCTGTCTGGGAAGTTTGGTTGATCAGTCTAAAATACAGACAACCTTTGTGACTCTGTAACTTCAATAATATTTCTTCAGATGTTCGCCTCATCTCTGTCAGGTGTCAACACGGAACAAACCGTTTAGCACACGTTAGCGTGACCTGTCAATCAAAAGCCGAGCCTCTTGGTTTTGGTTTTACACAACACACCTTTATTTTTTTGTACATTTCACTGATCATATTACTGAATAAAGATTTACTTAATATTTTCCTTTTCACCAGGTCCCGAAAACAACAGGTTTTCCCCGTGTTCCCTGCACTCAGCAGAAACCTCACATCTCACCAAGTGACCTGCACTTCACCTGTGTCATAGATGTTTAAAATGTCAATGTTACTTTTGATGATGCAATGTTGTTATAAAGCCACTAGGTCCATGTAGGAACCTGTCGGCCACTATTTATTTCCTGTTCCAAACTGAGTAAATTTGTTTTTACTACTGTAACTATGATGACAGACACTAACTTCTACAATAACAACGTTGTGATTATTTCACTATCGAGATGTAAAGTTTATAAATGGCTTCGAGACATCATTGAAAATAATATATGAGATATTACTCCTGCGGTCTAACAGTCAGAAGTACTGAGGCATACAAACCTACATCAACAGGCGTTCAGCATGAATTATGTTCAATAACCGCCTGAGATAGTTTTGACACAGGGCTTGAGCAGTGTTTGAGTTTATACGAAGTTCATGGAGCAAAACTAAGTGAAGATACAAGGTTTCTGAAGAGTGCTGACAACAGGAGGAAGTGTAAAAAAAACACAGATATCAGCTTGGTCTGAAGTTAAAGGAGAACTTTCAAGACACGTCATTTCAAATACACACACATACACGCACGCGCACACACACACACGCACACACTCATAGGCATGCACCCAAGATGTGAGGACACTGTGCAAAATACCAACATTACTTTAAGGATATTAAGTGCCAAAGAGAATAAAACTTACTTCATAAATAAAACAATAAAATAAAAAAGAATAATAAAAATGGTTAAAAATGTTAAACAGTTTAATTAATAATAACCACAGTTATTACCCATCCTAACCACTCACTTCAGATGGCCAGACACTGATGTTTGTTCAACAGAATATATTTGTGTGTGGAAAAAAACCCAAACAGAAACATGAAATAACTATGATTGGATACAGCAAAGTGAACAATGGACCTTCAACATTATTAACAGGATTAACTCCCTCTCTGAATGTTACTAAGTGACTAACAGACTGGTCCAACCTTTTCACCAGTTATCCAATCCAGAGTTCAGCACCCCAGCTGCTCAGCCTGCAATCTCAGAGCTGAATACTGAAAACACTTTCTTTTTTTTTCGTTTTTCTTTTTTTTTTTTTTACAATATCAGGATTTTTTTTTAAAGCAATTCCATTGGTATTCATTCAAAGTCATTGGCCCAGGGTTACGATATACAAGCCATGTGCAGGTAGAATTTCCGTTCTTGAAAGGTCATCATGTTCAATACGACATACCCTTCACACTGTGTCCTGAAACTTGTGCCACACTGAGTTAACACTCATTCTGTCCTTAAGAAGTGAACTCCCAAGTCAAAGGACCCCACATGTTGCTCTGTCAGAAAGATCATTTTCAACATGATGGCAGAAACGGTTCATAGGTCAAGTCCAACAAGGTCTGGACCACTGACTCAAACTATCACTCAATCTTCTGTTACTTCCCCCGCACAAAACAAAGTGCACACTTTTTCTAATGCCTTTTTTTTTTTTTTACATTTTCATCCTATCTTATGGCCCTTCTTGTTTAGTAAGACCACGAAAGGTGAGTTTTCTTTATCTCTCAAAGCCTGTTACAGTTCTGAGGAAGAGGGGCGGGAATGTGTGAAAGTCCGTTGATGCTCACTCTCCTCACCATCTGCCCCGGTGCCGGCCCTCCACCTCCTGCTCCACCTTGCAGGGTTTGGGTAAGGCTAACTTGGGCGGTACTGAAGGAGGTTATTCGGCCACTTCCTGCTATCTGCAGGTTGACTGTGGTGGCATAACTGGTCTTCTGGTTTCCTGTTTTAGTAGGAGATGAATGGAGAAACGGTAGGGGGGATGAATTTGAGGGCACCGGGGAGTGTATGGAAGGTACAGGAAGTGTTCTGTTGGTGATTTGGACCTGAGGTTGTGGTTTTACTTGGAATGGGTAGTTAGTTGGAGGGGAGGCTGCGCCTGAGGAGGACAGGGACAGACATGAGGAGGAGAGGTTTTGCTCATGAAAGGGGTGGGCGACATAGGCACAGATGAGCTGGCTGCGACAGCTTCCCTCTTCTAGCTCTGGGTCTCCCCAGTCGGTCTGACTCTCTGATGGACTTGGAGAGGAGAGGAAGGACTGAGGGAGTGAGGAGAAAGGAGAGGGAGAGGAGGCAATGATCGTGGAATTTCCGCTTGTATCGAAGTTGTCAGGCGCTTTGTACTTGTTTGAAAGCTCTCGGACATCCGGCCAGGGCACGCTGGTGAAATGCTGCCCACCGAGGGTGCCCTTCCCTGTGGTCAGCCGGTTAGGTGAGAGCGGGGACTGAAGCCCTCGGGGGCTGAGGCAGGATGGTGAGGTGATGTTTGAAGACCATCCGCTCCTCGGACTGGTCGGACAGGACTCGTGCCTGTCAAAAGACCCTCGACCAATTCCACTGAAACCGAGGGAACTGTGGCTGCTTTCCGCCCAGGATCGGCGAAGTCCACCGGCGTTGCTCCGTGGACTGGGGGATCTGTCTGCCAAGTTGGAGGAGAAGGACCTATGGTATGTTTGGGCTGCAGGAGGTCCAGATGGGGAGGATGCTCTAGAACTGTGCAGCGAGACTGAAGTAGATGAGGAAGAGGCAAAGGTTGTTGAGCCTAAGTTGGTAGAATAAGGAGATGTGGGAGAGGAAGAAGGTAATCGGGGGATTCTAGGTTGAGGTGCTGCAACGTTATTGGTCCAAACGTTCACCGATACACCGATGGGAGGAGGGGAGAGGATATGAGGGCTCAGACATGATGATGGCGACTGCACAAATGCGGAACTTGATGAAGAGGCCCTGGGCAGCTCCAAAGTTAGGCCTAGTGGATTATGGGAACTTGCGCCTCCGGCCCGTGTGGTCCGGGGGTTGGGTGGCTTGTTTGCAAAGGGGGAGGAGAACTTATGTTGAGGAGGTGGAGAGCAGAGGCGGGCGAACGAAGTGGGTGTCGGGGAGAGGGTCGGGGACTGAACGCGCGAGTTGGGTTCGGACGCGGAAAAAGGGCGAGCCACGCGGTTGTGTGACCCTGACCTGAGCGGATCGTGGGCTTGTTGCATTACTGTAGCATTAGCACAACCATTAGCTAGCTGTGTTTTCTGAGGACTTCCTGACCAAGCCCCGTTACTGACAGCGCCCTTGATGCTACAACTGCTGCTGTTGCCCCCAGTGCTGACCGCTATGTTGTTGTTGTTGTTGTTGTTGTTTGAATTCTGCTGGGAGTGATGGAATGAAGGACGGGAGGAAGCAGAGTGGGCAGGTTGATGGTGGGCTAGACTCATGGATGGGGAGGGTGAGCGGTGCAAAAGAGGGGGAGGGAGCGACTGGGTGAGGGATGGGGAAGGACAAGAGGACAAAAGAGATGATGGCGGATACTTTGGATGCTGTTGCCCATCTTTGGCGTACCCCAGCTGGCCGTAAGCAGGTGAGCTGGGACTTTGCTGACTAGGAAGAAGTTTAGGAGAAGGGGAACGCCGTCGTAGGTGAGATGAGGGAAGAGAAGGAGTGGGAGGGGCAGAGGAGGAGCATTGATTTGTTGTGTTTATGTTTGAGGGTTGTTGTTGCCGGGAAGCGCCTTTCTTTGCCATACTCTGACTGATGGACTGGCTGATACAGGAGGCGGCTAAGGATCTTGTGAAGGCGGAGGATGAAGTGAGGGAAGGAGATGATGCAGGGGAGGAGGGAGCATCTGTTCTTATCGACGAAGACCTCCCTGAAACGGAAGAAGGTGTAGGAGAAGATGCAGGTGCAGCTCTCACGCCAGCGGAGTGAGCGGGGGATGGTGTCGCAACAACGGTAAACGGCGACGAGCACGGAGACGCTCGGACAGAGGAGGGGGGCGGCAGGAAGGGAGAGGAGGCGGGAGGAGCTCTGATTGGAGAAGGGGGGCGGTGTCTGAGGTTGGGTCTGAAGGCTGAAGACACTGGGATGGGTTCTGTGCCCTGGCTGTGGCTGGGTTGCTCCATCAGGCTGGCTGTCTCCGTGGAGAGTCTGGTGGGCGGGCGGTGCTGTGAAGGGAGGCTGAAGGTGGGTGTTGGGCTGCTGAGGGATCCTGGGTCCTGCTGGTCCGTCTCCCTGGGTTTAATAGAGAAACAGATACAAATGAGCATTGCTTAAAAGTAGAGTCTGGAGTTTTGTTCATTGCAGTTTGTAAACAAAACATTCAAACTTGGCCCCTCCTCTCGGGCTCAACTGTGTAGCCTCCTGGAAAGGAAATACAGTCCGAGTGAAGCGCTAGAGCCGTGGGCCGATAGCCGACCGTCACCAACACCGGGAGCCTCCGTGTTACGTAGTTATGCTACGTAGTTATTGATGGATCAGGTCACATATATGTTTAAAATGTAAAGGGAATGTGTCATCTGTAACTTCATGCCTTCTGGAGATAATTTCATCTTCCACTTGCTGAACTGTTCACATTAACAGGAATTTTGACCAGGGGAGCCCAAAATTTTGCACTGTATGTGTTGTGTAATTTCATTAAATTGCATATGGAATGTAAAATGTAGCCATTCCTCTGCACCAGGTGCACTACACAGCATATGTAACATTATAACGCCTCTCCATCCTGAACAGAGAGGGCCCAGTTGTGTGAATATTATATAAAAAAAATGAAATAAGAAATACATTGCTAACTGAAATAATTGTTTATTACTCCATGCCTAACACACCATTGAAATGCACCTACGGTAATAAACAACCCGGGAATGTGGCTGAAGGCACATTTCCTGCTGCAATCAGCCAATTTAGCATTCCTGTGTCATTAGTCTAGTTTTTAAACAGTGGTAAATGGCCCTGAGGCTCACACTTGATTTGCTTGGCCTGGTTTAACCTTGTGATTATCACAAGTCCTACTTCAGTCTGATAGCCTGCTCTCTGCTTCTAATTTAACAGTTTTATCAAAACAACCAACAATGTGAAACGGTCAAGACAAGGGAATTTCTTTCTAAACCTGAAAACCATGTGTGTGCTGAACTGATCTCAGGTCAGGACCGGGTCATGGTTTACAGCCAGGCTACTAAACAGATTACAAGAACCAGTGAGTCTGTTAGCACGTTCTTTTTGTACCTGGTGTTAAACAAGCTATGAAGGAGCTGTGGTAGATTAAGACATACCTGTATTCATATGGACTGGTGACATTCCAGGCGTTAGACAGAGCCCGTTTACCCATTGTCGTGGGTAGTTCTGGTGGCCTCTGGCTGGTGAACGTTGGTAGACAGTCTCCAGACTGTGCTGATGGAGAGCGTGGCTGGGTGGGATTTGGCGCTGCCCCCTCTCCTGCTTTGGGATCCTCAGAGGTGAGGACCATCTGAGACGGGTCAATGGTCAAGTAGAAAGGCTGGTTCTTTGGGGTTCTGTGGTAAGGCGGCTCCTCCTCAGAGAAGATCACTGCTGAACTCTGCTGTACAATCATCTTGGTTTGAGGTGAAGAACTTAAATCACACTTTGTTGCATGTGATTTCGTCTGGTTGCCTCGGAGCATCTCGTCTTGCGTTGGCCCTCCAGACGGCAGCGGTGCGGTGCAGCCTCCCTCCTCCAGGTGGACCTGCTCTTCTAGCTGCGGCGCCGCAGAGCTGTGGGCTTCTGTTGGAGGCCGACTCTGCGTCAACGCTACGTTCTGAACACACTCTCCAGGTGACGCATCTTCACCCATGCTTTTTGCGCAAATCAAATCTTCAGGCTCTGGATGAGCACCCTGAACGTCTTTGGTTAAGTAATCCCTGTTGTCCACACGTTCTAGCATGTGTTTATCTTGTGTACACTGTGCAGCTGGAATATCCTGCTTGTATTTGTGTGTTGGCTTGTCGATGATATTTGCAGATGTGGAGTCTTCGCTGGTGGAGGAGACATGGTTTCCAGCATTCTGCTCTGACCTGCAGACAACAAGGAGGAGAGTCAAACAACACCAAGGATTTGACTAATATAAGTGGCATATAAATGATGACAGATAATGATGAAGCAACATCCACTCTATGATTTTTATGCTTTTGTTATGGCTGGCTTTTCAAATACTGCTATAAAAAAACAAATCATCAATCATCAAATAATTTTTGACATTGTTTAGATATCACAATGTCTGTTGCAAATTTCCTCCCCTCATCTAATCTGGAAAATGCTGTGTGAAGGGAGTAGATGTTTTGGTCGTGTATCGGACCAGAAAGAGGTTTATCACCCTGTTGCATGTTGCAGTGGTGGTTGCCAAGACAGCTTATCCCATCTAAGATGCACTTCATTTCTGGAATAGAATTATTTTACTTTAAGTAGCTGCATGGCATGTGGCCAAGTCTAACCCTGTAATGTTTTATGCGCAAGGTTCTGGCTCGTACAAATACGGCTCAGCAAAGAAATGCAGCTCGTCCTCGACATCAAAATCTTCAGCCATGGCTAAAATATGTTTTAAGAGGCCAAAATTGCACGAAAAAGTGTTGTCCGGTTCCGCTGCCAGCGCGCATGCGCAAGGTTCGCACTGAGACCGACTCGCTTCCTTGTTTACCCCGGCGAAGGACTAGAAGCAGTCCGTAATAGCCTGCCTTGCACCGGGACAACACTTTTTCGTGCAATTTTGGCCTCTTAAAACATATTTTAGCCATGGCTGAAGATTTTGATGTCGAGGACGAGCTGCATTTCTTTGCTGAGCCGTATTTGTACGAGCCAGAACCTTGCGCATGCGCGCTGGCAGCGGAAGAGCCGGACAACAGACACTAGGAGCTAATGCTACAAACATGCTTGGAATGTGGACTTATTTAATTTTTTTCGGGACAATTACGCAATTTGGGGCTTCAGCACAAGACGGACATTACATACGAGCAGCATGGAGGTATTTGGATGTTTTTTTGTGTGTGTTTTTTTACGAAGAGCTCTGGTGTCCCTTTGCAACCGTTGCATTGAAATGCACTGCTACGCCAAGACCCCCTGTAACTCAGAGAAGGGACGGTGGACTCTGAAAATTCTTCCAGCCCTTAGTCCACATGAGGGTGAGTAGATAATGAGCGAAATATCATTCTAGGGTGAACTATCCCTTTAATTCAATAATCATTATTAGTTAGGGTGAGTGCCATTCATGTACTTGGTGTTTATATCCAAAATGTCACTGTTTACAAAATCAAGATCTTGTTTGCTGCTGACAGGTGTGCAGCTGACAGTGACAGTTTCCTCATCAATAAACCACCAGCCGATCCGCCCTCGCTCATGTCAAACAATCAAAACTTTATGAAATGAAACGATCGAGCATTGTTTGGAAAATGAGGTGACATCATGAGGCAGCTCTACTGTAGCTCTCTGGTCCGTGGAAAACCAAACCAGCTCTTAGAGGGTTCACAGGTCATGAAGCAGCTCTAGCACCCGCCCAGTACCAGCTCTAAGGTCATCTTGGTGGAACAGAGAATTTTTACAATTTGCCATGAAAATGTACGGAAGCGTATTGCATTCACTTGAATGAATAAAAAAATCTGTTTTTTCTGAGTAATTTATTTTTTGGTCTGTTTTTCGAGGTAATTTTTTCCGAGTAATTTTTTTCCCTGTTTTTCTGACTAATCTTTTTTCCTGTTTTACTGGCAAAAACATAACAGGAGTATCATATCCTGTGTGTAACTAATCACATGCCTTAAGAAAGATGAAGACTTAGTCAGAAAAATAGGGGGGAAAATTACTCTGAAAAACAGAAAAAATTACCTCGAAAAACAGACCAAAAAATAAATTACTCAGAAAAACTAGATTTTTTTTTTTATTCAAGTGAATGGAATACGTTCATCATTTTTTCTATACCTCATTTTAAAACTGCTCCAAAACTATATGTTGATAAGAAGCCAGGTCTGAAGTCATGTAAATGTTGCATAGTGATAGGGTCACCTTCTGCTTCCACACTGAAGACATACACACTTTTATGACATAACAGGGAGGTAGTAAGTAACCCTTGACTGAGATTCATTGTTAGAATTACATGAATTTTTCAGGGTCTGGTTTACACTTGCATAATGCATGTTGGTTTGATTTAGTCTCACCCTCCCAGCACTATCCAGGTTTGTGGTGTTAAATTGGCTGCACAGAAATATTTGTCATAAGTTGTCAGTATTAAATGCAGATTCCCTAGAAATGCATCAGGCAAACACCACTGCAAAGAAACGAACGGAAATGAAACATACCATTAAACACAAAACTCAGCTGATCTTTTCTGAAGTGAGAGTAGTGCACTTGGTTCTACATACTCTTACACTTTGTTCAATACATATAAACCAGAACCACCATCTAGTGGTCAATGGAAGTAAAAGCTGAAGATATCTGTCTTCATTACTGAGCTCCACCTTTACATAATTAGTAGGTAGTAGCTCGTGAAAGAGCATAAACTGCATGTCCAGTCCTGTTGTTGTTGTTACATATTTTACAGTAAGAATCAATGGACCCAAGCACATTAACATGCCACTACAACTTCCATAATTATCCCCTTCATCAATCATGTTATCATCACCCACGCCTATAAATATTGAAGACTCACCACTCCTTCTTTTCCCCCTCTTCAATGTTGGTAAGAATCTCCCTGCTTTGATTCAGGACTTCACTTCTCGAGGTGGAGCTTTGGAGTTTGGTGACCCCACAATCAAAGGTCGTGGTCGGAGTAAGCGGTCTGATCGTGTCCGAGCAGCATGAACTGGAGCTCTGATCTTCAGGCTGTGGGCCCAGATGACCGCTGGCTCCCTGACCGGACGACTGATCTCTTCGTACGGCGGAGGGATCTTCTTCCCCGGCCGGTGGGGAGACGGTCTGGGTGGTGTCACCTGCAGTGGAGTCTCTGTCCTTAGTCAGGGCCGATATGAAGTCCCTGGGCCTGGAGAGGGTGAACTCGTTTGTCTGGTGGTGACACGCTGAGGTCAGCTGCTCTTTGACAAACACGTGACCAAAGTGAAGAGGCTCACAAGGGTGCAACAGCGACGTCTGGAACTCTGCAAGAGAACAACAAAAAACAAGGTTTCAGGATCAGGATCAGGATAAACGTTATTGTCCCCTGAGGGAAATTTATCTTGGACAGCAGTGCTTCACACAATCCATATAAAACATACATACACCCACTTTAAGTGACTTAGTACAGTGCCAAAAAACATAACCATTATCATCACTGTAACATTATCAAAAATATAATTTGTTGACTTCATATTTATGGCTAATGTCTGTTTACTTTACAAGGTCCTCCACTGTCTCACGCCACCACCACTCAAAGAATGTGTTTATTGTTTTAAAAGTGGCACAAGATCTACCACAAGGAGAGATTGCTATATATAAACTTGATCAACAAAATTTGCTTGGTATGACAGCCTTTTCAGTTAAAGGGATAGTTCAACATTTTGGCAAATTGGCCCATTGCCAGAATCCCTATAGTCATAGCAGTAGGTTCATTCCCTTTATTTGTCGGTGCAAGCTATTTTTAGAACGGCCAAGCCGAGCAGCGAGCTGTTCAGAGCTACGCTACAGAGGCTCATGGGATTTCTTGGCTTCCCTCATCATCAGAGTTGTTTTCGAGGTAAATGCAGAGACTGCTTGCTGAAAAACTGTCCCCGAAGGCAACGCGCATTAGCGGTTTTGCATGAATTTACCTCTAAAAGGTAAACATTCTGTTATTATCTCATAATAACAGAGTTTGATGAGGGAAACCAAGAAATCCCATGAGCCTCCGTAGCGTAGCTCTGAGCAGCTCACGGCTCTGCTCCATCCTTCTAAAAATAACTTGCACCGACAAATAAAGGTAACAAACCTACTGCTATGACTATAGGGATTATGGCAATGGGCCAATTTGCCAAAACGTTGAACTATCACTTTAAAGCCGCAGTACAGTGGAACACCTTGCCTGTTAGTATCAGCGAGTGCAGTTCACTAGAATTAGTATTAAAAAGTGGCTGAAGCACCTTTGGATTCTGTGTTACTATACAGATGTATTGTGAATGTATGATATACAGGATATGAACTTGTATGTATTTTAATTGGGTATTCTACTCACTTTAGTACCATGTATGGATGTTATTGTATTTAGAAGTATTTACAAATGCCTGCCTTGCTTTCATGTTGTTTACCATTGTCTGTGCCCAGGGACAGCAGATATGAAGCAGATTTGTTCAGCAGAGCAATTGATGTTGGGAGAAATGAGAGCTTGTACCTCTATTTGTTTTATGCCTACAAGTTCTTTATCGTCTCTCAGATGGTAAAAGTTCATCTCCATTATGCAGAATATGTGAATGATTTTGTACAGCTGTCTCAAAAGTGGTTTGAATGGACTGGTATTGTCTGTATGACTGTCAGCCGTATGCTGTAGCCACCTGTTCATGTTGGACAGAAAGCAAACCTACCAGCTGTCTCCTGAATCCTCTGCTCCTCCCAGGTCGTGGTCTGGTTTAGACTTTGGTAATGGGTCTGTATCTGGCTTGATGTTTGGCTTTTAGTCTGGATCTGCGAT
Source organism: Trachurus japonicus (assembly GCF_045865225.1). Classification (NCBI taxonomy): domain Eukaryota; kingdom Metazoa; phylum Chordata; class Actinopteri; order Carangiformes; family Carangidae; genus Trachurus; species Trachurus japonicus. The sequence goes on along the minus strand of NC_140919.1, from coordinate 41,498,690 downwards.
TGGTGCCCAGTTTGGACTGTTTGGCTCTGAACCTTGGTCTTGATGTAAGTTTGGGTTCCACTATTGGTTTCCATATGGGCGCTGGAAGGATTGCTTCCCATCTGGTGTTGTGTTTGTTTCCCGTGCTTCGTTGGGTTCTGGTTTTGAGCCTGGGGTTGAACCTCTGCCTCATTTATATTTTGCGTGTGAGCCGAGTGTCCAGACAGTCTGCCCGAGCCCGTGCCTGAGCCCCACGACTGGTTCCGTACCGTGCTGCCTCGTTTCTGATGCAGCGGGACCTTCATGGTGCTGGCTTTGGCGCTGTACATCCGGGCCAGCGTTTGCACCTTGCTCAAAATACGCTCGGAGTTTTCTATCACCACAGGGTCCACCACGGGGCTGGACTCAAACAACCCGATACCGGCGACATCTGATCCCATGCCCTCGAATAAGACTCGGTTGGCGGTGACGATCCTGGAGTGGCGGGACCATCGGCCCACTTTTATCTGACTTGGAAGAGCCTCTTGGTTTGTCCTGATCAGGTCTTTGTGTTTGGTTGCAGTAGAAGTGGACTTCGTTTTCTGGTCGGTGGGTGTCGGAGGTGTAGAGGGTTCTTTGTGGCTTCCACGTGGTTCTGCTGGACCTCCCTGGTTGGATTCATTATCACTCACCACGCCTTGGTTTCTGACACCGGTTTTGGCCGGTTCATCTCTGCACTGCTGTTTGGTGACAGATGGTCCTTCTGCTTGCACCGAGCGTCCACCTTGCTCCTCCAGGTCTCCACCCTGCCTGTCCTCCGGTCCTGTGGACACGTTCTCCTGTCCCTCGGTCTCTCCTGTAGGATCTCTGCTGTGGTCCAACTGCAGATCCAGATCCACGCCCACTTGGTTTGGCGTTTCCTCATCCTGCACCTCAGTAGGGACTGTTTTGGCCGTCTTGTTCTGGCCTTCTGGATCTAAATCCTGAGAGATGATTGGTTTGTCACTCTCTACATCCACGGCGGGGGAGCGCGGCTCGACCACGTGATCCTGCTCCCCATCGAACACCTCGGCTGCTTCGTGCTTGGACGGTCCACTGTCTGTTTCCCCCGCCGGGTGTCCACCCACGTCAAAGCGCGACACCGACTCCTTCACCAAGCCCGATGGGATCTGGGAGAAACTGTTCCTCCTCCTTGCCGCCTCCCCCTCCCCTTGTTCGGCTTCCTCCTCCATGTCGTCGTCGTCCTCCTCCTCGGCCTCGGCGGCCGCCTCATAGTAGCTCCTGATCTTCTCGATGATCTTCTTGTCTCGTTTGGTGAGGTGAGAGCCTCTCGTGGGCGGGTGGCGTCTCTGAATGGGGTGATGAGGGAGTTCTGAAATGGGGGAGGGAGCGTTTGCCTCTTCCCTGCTGATGATCTCTCTTTCTTCCTGTGCTGGGGCGGGGGGATGGAGATCTGAGGTTGCAGCCAGGATGAAGCTCTGTCCCTCTCCTTCCTCAACTCTTTTCTTGTCTTCTTTCTCCTTATCTACCACTTCTTCTTCTTCTTCTTCCTCCTGTAACTCTCCTCCTGCTTCTAAACACTTTTCCACTTGACTTGTTGCTTCTGGAACTGCTTTGACTTCATTCGTCATTGTCTCATTCTCCTTGTCAGAGTGACTGCTCTGGCTCTGGCTCTGCGTTGGGCAGTCGTCCTCCTTCTCTGCTCTGCCTTGCTCCTGTTGTGTTGCAGCTCCTTGTTCTGGGCTGGAGGGGCAGACAACGGGGGGCAGGGGGCAGGTGAAGTTGCTCTGGGTCGTTGTAGGCTGACTCTCTTTGGACTGATCCACCTGCTCCTGGAAAGAAAAGTACATAATGATGTTTAAAAATGACTAAATTCTGAAATCAATAATAAAAATAGACCCATTCCATTGATACAGCACTAACAGTACACTATATAAATACGTTGGCAGAGATACACATATCCAGGCAATTACAGGTCAACTCATTGTCCTTTTTTTGTGGAATGTTTATAGTATAATATACTGTAATTTAGGGATCGACCAATATGGTTTTTACAGGGCCAATACCGATACCGATACCGATAATTAGTAATCAAGGAAAACGATAACTGATATGTAGAACCGATATTCATTTGCAGTAAAAAAAAAATGGACAATTTTGGTGTCAAAATGTAGAATAACACACCTGAGATCAGACTGAATACAGTATACTGTACATGTTTGTATAATTAGACAAACTATACTAATCTTGGTTCAGCGGGGGCTCAGAGCCAAAATTTAATTTTTGCATTTTAAAATACATTTATTTTATCGTTTATCAGTGGAAAAACGGCCGATACCGATTATTGTAAAAATGCCAAATATCAAATGCCAAATATTGGCTGATATTATCGGCCGTGCCAATAATCTGTCTATCCCTACTGTAATTGATCTAATAATTCAAAGTAGAGTCTGTAACTCTAACCTGACTTCAACTCTGTTCTGTCATTGGCTGGGAAAAACAGACCGACTCCCACCCAGAAACATCCCGACTACACCAAAATATCAAGACCCAGTCATCTCCACACATGAAGAGAAGGCCATAGGTGATGATGAAGCAGGATTTCTTTTGTGTAAATCTATATTTTGTTTTTCAGGACTCTACCTTTAAGATTAATATAGCAGATTAATTGAATAGAAGAATAAGTGGTAACACCTTACAATAAGGGTCTCTTAATTAACGTTAGTTAGTGCATTATTAAGCATTAATATATAAACTTTGTGTTAATTAATGCTGAGTAATGCATACATAATGACAACTAATTACATAATTTACTTATTTATTAACTAACTTTGAGTAGTAAACATTAATTAACTGCTTACTAATATGCTACATTAATTAATGTGTTTCCTAGCAATACATAATAATGATTGTTAATATCTGTAAACAGTTAATTAATGCTTAATAATGTACTAACTAACGTTAATTAAGGGACCCTTATGGTAAAGTGTTACAGAATAAGCTCATGATTGTGTCCTATCACAAATCTGGCTGATGACATACAGTAGGCGTCATGGTTTCCTGTTTGTCCTGTCTTATTGTGAGATTATTGTGACAACAGGTTTACGTGACAGTGGAGTGTTTTCGAACCGTTGCATCGGCGTGAATGGAGCTGAGTCCCTCTCTGGCTCGGCTCTGGTTGATGAACTCCAGTATCTCCTCAGTGATGGACAGAGTGGGAGGAGGGCTGAGGGGAGACAACTCTTCTTCTTCCTCCTGGTCATTACAATGGATAGATAAAAGAACACAAATATATCAGAAAAGACTGAAAGAAGCAGTTGTTTACAATGAATTTAAAGCATTGGCAGCAGTTCGATACCTCTTCCCGGTGGCTACATCGCAGGCCCAGTTCGGTCCGTTCAGCATCCACCTCGATGACAGAGGACGCCAGCGTGCTGCTGCTGCCGGCCGAGCCCAAACTGTCGCCTTGGCACAACTCGCCCTCGCTGCCCGCCTGCTGCAAGACAACACCACAAACAGCAGGGTTATTATGGTTCACCAAAACTAAGACTATCAGTGAAAAAATAAGAAACTAAATAAAAACTACAATGAACAATGCAACACTAACAAAAAATAAACTGAATCATGTCGTTTTCTCCCTTGAATGCAAACCATCTAAAGTTTTACTTTTGATTTAGCTGCAGGTGATGGTTAAAGAATAAAATTAAAGGTCTTAAAGGTAAATCATATTTGGTGTCATGCATTCTTTTATCGTTTTCAGCTTCTACAAATCAAGGCTTTCCTCCTAATACCTGAAAAACTAAATATAAACTAAACTTAAACTGCTCAATCGCTTGTTGAACCAACTAAAACTGAACTGAAATTTAAAAAAGCGAATCGAAAAACTAAAAACAAATAAAAACAAATGAAAATTTCAAAACTATAAAAACCTTGCACCACACCACAGTCAGCATGACTTTGTAACTGCTTAATATGACTCTACACGGGCCTCATTCATGAAACGTGAGCAGCACGGATTTGTGTGTAAAACGTGTGCAGCGCAAATTTACGTGGATTTCCTCATTCATCAATCTTCAATCAATCTTCAATCAGCTGATCTTTTCGTACAGTAGCTACTCACAAAATCTACACCTGCTCCTGACTGCGTGTAGCGCTTGTGTAAATGTAGAAATGCAAAGAAACATTGCTTGTCACTGTTAGAAATTACAATTTTAATTCGTATTACTCTGTTATGTTACGAAATACGACGATGCCTTTGAAACACGTCATTTAAACATGACAAACGATCAGAAATATTTGGAGAGAGAGGCGTTTTAGGGATCGGACACGCACGAACACGTCAAGGCTCCATCTAATGATGATAATAATCTGATATAAAACCGGAAAAACTTTTATTCCATAAATATCACGTTGCTACACGCTCAGTGGGCGCACACTTCATCCTGCGCAATAGTTCAGTCGGCACCGGTTTGGATGGAGCTGTGACAGACGGCTGGTTCATCTGTAACAATATTAACCTGCCTATGACTCCATGTGTTGATACAACCATGCTCCTCTACAGCTGAGGCTGTGAAGAGCCTCCTCTTCCTCCCATGGCTGCTGTAGTTCTGGAGTTATTTGCGTTTTTTTTCAGGTTTCATATCGAACTATTCTGGCTTTACTTCTTAAACAGTTCTTTAAACCAATGATACTTAATTCACTCCATCTGTTACTTCCCTCCAACCTTTGATTGACCTGTTCCAGTCACACCACCACTAACAGAAGAGAATTAAATATTTTTTCTGGACTCCACTTCACCTAGAATGACTTCGATCCCCGATCTCTTTTTTTTTTTCTCACTCCCTCTTTCCTAGTTTGTGTCATGGCCGCAGGTGAGCAGGATGCACCTAACTCCTTATATGGTGGTCAGGATCTCCTTATATGGCTATTCATGGGCGGAGATCTATGCTAATTGCTGATCACCGGGGGCGTGCTGTTAATTTACAATGGGTGGGCATTCATCATTGTACACACATGCTTACGATCAAGTCTGAGATTCCGCACCGTTCATAGATAGATAGATAGATAGATAGATAGATAGATAGATAGATAGATAGATAGATACATAGATAGATGTACTTTATTAATCCAGAGGGAAATTCAAATGTGGTCAACTGCTCACATAGAACCAGTCACACACAGCACGACAATGAATTCATTTATGAAGATTCATGAATCCATAGTAGAGTTTTAGTAACGTGAGCTTTTATGTGCAAATCTACACACAGATTTACCAACGTTTTATGAATGAGACCCGAGAGTGTTGTAGGTTCCAGCTCGAGTTGGTACATCATGTTGTATTTGGATATTTGACATTAACTTTGTTATCCCATCACTGGAGGGGGTCATTCCTATGTTCCCACAGCCTTATGTTCCCACATTTCTAACTTTTGTTGTCACTGAAAATTAGGCCCTATGTTCCCACAGCCCTTTGGTCCCACCATTGGTTGGGTTTAGGCAATGAAGAAAAGAGTTGGTTAAGTTTAGTAAAAAGACCAGGTAGAGGCTTGACAGGCCAGAGAGATAGAGTCCAGATAGGTAGAGAGAGTCCAGAGGGAACATAGGGCTGAGGGAACATAGGCATGGACCCCTCACCAGAGAGTGGAGAAAACATACTAAATATACTAACGTAAATTCAGAATACATGATTATTGACTCAATTGTTTGTTTGTTTTTATCAGACTAGTTTCAGGTCACATCCTGTTTATCCAATACGACTCACTCAACTGTGTGAAAATTTCTCAGACTTTTCTGTGTGAAAAGAAATGACGACAAACTGCCTGTGTCGCCTGTGCAGAAAGATCATCAGATTTCATTCTGCTGAGGAGTGAGCAGACTGTGTGTGTTTAGTATCCTGAGCTCAGTTTAACTTTACTCACCTTCAAAGCTGCAGGATTCCCCCGGACATGTGGGAAAGAGTCGGTGGAGGGAGAGGAGAAGAAAGAGCGTGTCAGAGGGGGAGACATGTTATTATTTGACATGCACTTAACTCACTGGCAAACACACCACAACAAATGTGAAAAATGTTGTTTGCTGTGTAATCTAAACAGCTGGCTGAGTTTGTCCTGTTGAACTTCCAGGGCTGCAGGCCAGTGCTGCTCATGAGTCAGTCCTAATGTTAGCTCAGATTCTCACCGCTGGGATGAAACGCTGCTTCGATGTCTTTAGCTGGAGCTAAAAGAGAAAAGGAAAACTTGATGAGGATGTTTTCTCAGGATTAACAAGGACCTCACACACACTTAACGCTCAGAAGTGTTGTTGTTACACAATACTGGCATACAGTATCTCTTGTGAAAAAGAGCTTTTTAGCATGTAGAAACAACGAGACAGTAGGAGTGGCACATTGGCTGTAAAAGCCTACTCCTCTGGAGGAGGTTAGGTGAGACCCTGAACACTGACTCACTGACTGCGTCTGTCCTCAGGGCCCAGTTGTTCAAAAGGTTTTATCTAGATCAAAATCATCCGGGTTTTGAAATCCCTTGATTTGTCATCCAGGATCACAAAATCTGTCTTACTTTTATCACAGTTGTTCAAAGCAAAATTGGTTTGGATCAGTCTGATCCAGATACAAATTTTTTTGGGGGGGGTTTATGCCTTTAATTGATAGTTAGAGAGACAGAGATGGGGAGGTAGAGAGGGGGAATGACATGCAGCAAAGGGCTGCTGGGGGATTCGAACCGGGGCTGTCTGCAGCAAGGACTATAGCCTCTGTAAATGGGGCACCTGCTCAACCCAGTGAGCTAAACACCCTAAACTTTTTAAGATGACCAAATCCAGATAACAAGTGTTAAATGGGACTGCAGATCACACTACAACTAGGTATGTAGAAAAACAGGTAGAACCGCAGCATGGGCTCACACAGAGTACATTTATTTTAAAATGGGGTGTTTTCTGAGCTGTTTTTGATGCTCATTTAAATACTTGAAAATTCACATTTTCCAAATCAAGGTCAGTGAAGTTACCAGATATGGTTCTTCACTCTTCAAAGATGTTACTTTTTTCAAGCGGTAAATCAATTATGTACAAAAATATATAGTCATGAAGTTGAATGAATATCTAATAAAACATTAAAATGTGTAAACTAAAATAACTTATTTTACTTGTCAGAAAGGAGTTACCAAATGTGGTCACTTGCCCAATAAAGGGTTAAACAGCCAGACCTTATCTGACCAATGGAAAATGAATGAATAAAAAAAAAAAAAGTTTCATATTCAATATTAAAATTTCAAATTTTATTTAAATCAGCAGTAGTTGGGGAACATTGTTGAAGGGTTAAAAGTTAATTTTATATACTTTATCACTGTAATGGTTTCAAAACCAGGTGCAAAATATAGGTACATACATGTGTATACTACATTTTAAACGTTGTTTATTTGAACATGTTTAAATCCAGCTTGAATCCACCAAACTGCTGGGATCAGAACAATCCAGATATTTTAGATCAAACTTTTCCCGATCTTACTGAAACGTTTTGAACACAAACTGAAGGTTTGATCCAGATTAAAACCAAGATTGGATTTTGTGTTCCAATCCGATTTCAGAATCCATTTTTAGTTTTGTGCAACCCATTTTCAAGATTTAATCCAACCCATTATCCAAAATCAGATGACTTCTGAACAATTGGGCCCAGTGGTTAATGGACATTTCTGTCTTCCCTATAAAAGTGAAACCCTGAGCTCTACTATTCATTTAAATTAGATTTTTCTGTCTCATCGACTGTCCTCAGGTGTCCCGATGTCTATACCTGACTGTCTTCTGGTCCGTCGGTACGGCAGGTTTCCCTCCAGCAGCAGTGGCAGACTCTTCCTGGATTTCTCAGGTGTGTACATTAGCAGCTCTGGAGGCTCTGGGCGGGGGGACAGACCAAAATAAGCCAAATGAGCCTCTTTCACACTCAAACAATCCTTTGCCCTTCAAATGAAAATCTGTTGTGTGTGTTTTCACCTGGATGCTCCATGGACTTCCATTAAAAGGCTTAATTTCCTACCAGAAAACACAGCATTTGGCTCTAAACTGCAGCACAGAGAGAAACAGCCACTAACCCTGACCTGATTGGCGCCGGCCTCTGTGGTAGCTGTAGATGTCGTCCAGTCGAGGCGAGGCGGAGGACTTCTTCAGGTTGTCCTGGTCAAACTGAGGCGCTGCAACACAGGAAGTGATGCCATCCCATCATCAGCACATACCAAAATCAGACACTCTTAGTAAATGCATAGATTAAGAGGACTATCAAACTGTTATGTGTGAACTTACATTGACAGAAGTTGTCACCCAGCACCTGTCTTGCCTAGAAAAACAAGATGCAGAAGATAAATGTCTTTGTTACTATGTTCCCACAGCCTTATGTTCCCTCAGCCTTATGTTCCTACAGCCTTATGTTCCCACAGCCCTATGTTCCCACAGCCTTATGTTCCCACAGCCCTATGTTCCCACAGCCCTATGTTCCCACAGCCTTATGTTCCCACAGCCCAATGTTCCCACAGCCCTATGTTCCCACAGCCCTATGTTCCCACAGCCCTATGTTCCCACAGCCCTATGTTCCCACAGCCCTATGTTCCCACAGCCCTATGTTCCCACAGCCCTATGTTCCCACAGCCCTATGTTCCCTCAGCCCTATGTTCCCACAGCCTTATGTTCCCACAGCCCTATGTTCCCACAGCCTTATGTTCCCACAGCCCTATGTTCCCACAGCCCTATGTTTCCACAGCCCTGTGTTCCCACAGCCCTGTGTTCCCACAGCCCTATGTTCCTACAGCCCTATGTTCCCACAGCTCTATGTTCCCACAGCCCTATGTTCCCTCAGCCCTATGTTCCCACAGCCCTGTGTTCCCACAGCCCTATGTTCCCACAGCCCTATGTTCCCACAGCCCTATGTTCCCTCAGCCCTATGTTCCCACAGCCCTATGTTCCCACAGACATATGTTCCCACAGCCTTATGTTCCCACAGCCCTATGTTCCCACAGCCCTATGTTCCCACATTTGAGATTTATCACATGGCGGATGCTCTGCTACATGTGGAAATATGTCTATGGGTGTGATGTTATGGGAACATAGGGCCTAATTTTCAGTGGGGAAAAAAAGTTAGAAATGTGGGAACATAGGGCTGTGGGAACAGTTATATGCTGTCATTCCGACATCCCGTCATTCCGACATCCCACCACTCCGACATACCGCTATTCCAATATGCCATCATCCCACCGTTCCGAAAAAGCTTTATATAAGGAAATTCTGTACTCAGGTGACTCCCTCCTACTTGTCTGGACTCTCTCTATCTATCTGGCCTGTCTAGCCTCTACCTGGTCTTTTTACTAAACTTAACCAATTCCTTTCTTCATTGCCTAAACCCAACCAGTGCAAAATCTTTTTTGGGAAAAAGTACGCTATTAAAAGAATTGTTGGAAAGGCAGGGTGTTTAAAAAAATAAAAAAAATACCGTCATTCCGACCATAGGAGGCAAGACTTGTCGGAATGATGGATACGTATATGATAGAAAATTAAGTTTTGCCATTTAGACAATTAGAGGCCTATGTCGGACTGGTGGGATGTCGGAATGGCGGTTGCCCCCCTGTGGGAACATAGGGCTTTGGGAACACAGGGCCTTATTTTCAGTGAAAAAAAATGTTAGAAATGTGGGAACATAGGGCTGTGGGAGGAATGATCCCGATGTGATCAACTCTGACTGCACCTCGTCCAACCGGTTTCACAAACAGACGTCAGGCTGATTTGTAGCACTGGCTAAATTGTAGTTTTGATCATAAATCAGTCTCACTGACTTTAATGACATTAATCACTTTACGCCCCAGGGTAACATGGTACAAGTCCAGTGTTGCCATGGGAACTACCAATCAGATCAGCACTCAACTGAGAAAAAAAAGAATAGGGGAGTAACAGCCTCAGTCTCACCAATAAGGGATAACATCAGAGTTACATGATCAATATCATGTCCCACTCACTACCTGAGCTTGCATTTGAGTTTGCGCTGCTGTGTGAAGAAGTGTGTATGTTTTACAGCCAAAAAACTCCTCTTTTTTGTGGGTAAGAAACTAATCTTTTGGACCAAGTCTATATTTTGATTGGTACTGATACAGATGGCAGATGACAGATGGTTCTTAAATGTGAGTCATTTCACCAATGTTCATTCCACCGTGCCTGTAAAGCTCATCACTCAGTAACTGACAGGGGTGGGGATGGATGTAATACCTTTTACCTTTGATGTTTTATTAAGTGTCAACCATCTCTCCTGTAATTATACATCTCCCAAACACACCGTTTCAGGTAGAGTGACCAATAAAACATCCTCATTTGCCGGGACATGTCCATGGACAGGACGTCCACATGCTTTAATGCTGTGCTGTCTGTGCTGTCTGTGCTGCCCTCTGCTGGAGATCAGTTAATGTGTTCGTCCTTAGCACCTGAGGCTGCTTCCCTCCCCAGCTGGTTGTCATCTGACTAACTGTCTACCTGTGTTCTTTGTGCTGTGATGTTGATGTGTTGAAAACATGTCAGCTGATTTTATCTGTTCAATTACGATCTTTTTGATTCAAGTTTTTTTCTTCTGTTCTTGTGGTTTCTATTTTTTTTTTAAAAGCTGTACAGAAATGGCCGTTTGTCCTGTTTGTCGCGCCGAGTTGTCACGAGCTGCAACACGAGTTTACCCGAGTAAGGAAAACAAATTTGATTGGTTGTTATGGAGCGGGCGGGATATTCAAAGCTTGGGGCGAGACCGAGCTCCGTGTGTGTGTGTGTGTGTGTGTCTCAGACGTTTGAATGACGGATGACGGATCCAATATCAGTGGCTGGTGACTCGTGTACAGGCTGACGTATAATCCGTGCGCCTGCATTATCCAATGCGAAATAGAATTTTGCACAAAGTTTGGCCTACATCGTCTGAAAGATGAGTTATCACATTAATTTTATGATCCAGAGTGGGCTCAAATTCAGTTTTCTTTTCTGTACACCTTTAAAGCAATACTAAAGAACTTTCAGTTTTGGTTGAGTTTGGCGGCGCCTGTGGACCAAAGCGGTAGTGTTTTGCCTGAAGGAAGACTCCATTTCCCATGAACACTAGCGTGAAGCCCTGTAAATATCCTGCATTAAAATTAACAAAAGACATCAAAACTAAGTTTCTGTTTCCAGTGGATCATTTCAAAGTGAAAACACAAACATAATCCATTGCTAAAGTGCCGTTTTGCCTGTTCCCTCCTTGTTGTGACTCGCAAAAGTGAAAGTGAAAGTAAAGTGAGAGCCGGGTTCCTACCATGCTCCTCAAAGCTGCTTAGTGCCAGAGAAAGAGATACAGACCATAATGATACAGACCCCCTCAGACCACGACAGAGGTGTCATTCAACTTGTTTTAAGTCGATGTATCATCACAAAAGTTATGAAAATATTTTATGAAGGTTGAAAAGTTACTTAGTGCTGGTTTAATCCAAAGAGCATTTTCTCATTATATTTCATGAACAGGCTGAGAACACCACTCTGATTGTTTTTTTCTTCTCTTCATGTATCTAACATCAACTTGGGCTTTTTTATGGCAAAAAATAAAAAATTGTAGGTGTGTTTCTATGGCTGTAAACAATCATTGGCACCTACGCCACCATGGCACAGTAAGCCTTAGTCTGTAGCAAGTCTTCATCTTTGTGTAAACTTCAAGTATGATTCAAGTCTCTCGAGGTGGAGCCAGTGGAGCAGCAATGATTGTTTCCATATCAAATGTAAAACATAGCCTACTTGTAACAGTTAAACACTTCCAGGAGAGTGTGGTTCTTTCCCTGGCCATTTTAGCTTTAATTTACCCATAGTTCAGTGTGCTACTAGTCCAGCTGCACTGTGTTGTGCCACGGGTGAATAGAAGCACCGGAGCTCTTCAATGAGTTTAGAAACAGTATTTTAAGGTAAAAAAAAAAACGACATAGTGTTGTTTTAATGTCTGTATGAGCCACAGTCAAAGTCTCTGTAATACAACAAGCCGCTGGTCAAACTTGTAGGAAGAGACTAGAGTTCATTCTGTTTTTGTATGTAGGAGTTGAGTCAGCAGGGGGTGCTGTTGGCCAGGACTGTTTCAGTTCCTGTCTTTCCTTTCAACTTTTTTTTTTTCATTAATTTCTCTTACACTTAACAATAAAGATTCCCCTCATCAGATGTCCAGACAGAGCTTCACAAGGCCCACAGTGTGTTCGGGTCACCAGTGACCCGTTTATAGGTTTTTAATGCATAACAGTACCACATAAATGTGTTTATAGCATCAAGGCTTTTTGACTTTGTCAGGAATTTAAACAAAATAAAACTTTTTTTTTTCACAAAATTCTAAAATGCTCTGGTTATAATTTTACTGTAATGGTGTCAGGGTCACTTTTGACCCAGTTATAATGATAAGAACAATAATTAGAGTTGAAACTGAAATCATAAAACAAACCTTTTCATGGATAAGGAAGCCTAACAATATAACCAAGAGATCAGAAATAATTGTTTTTAGTGTATCTTACAGCTGATGTAAGATGACCCTAACACAAGAGATGGTAGCAGGAAGCTAACAAGAGGAAGTAGTTTCCTTGGGGTGACCCCCTTTACACACCCAGCCACTGCAGAAATGTCTATGTATTTTCCTTGCAATGATGACGAGGTGTGCGTGTGTCTATGTGTGAATAAAAAAAATGCATTATGGGTCCTATGAGTCCACTGTGTAGGAAGCAGTTTCAAAATGGCAAACTCTGTATGTCACAAACAATACAGGAAAAGGTGACATACTGTAGCCATTGTGATGGTTTGGATCATGGTATAAAAAAGCTGTAAAACATGTTGATGTGTCTGTGCGTGTGCATTTTGTTTAGGTTTTGATGTATTTCCTCGGCCTGACAGATGTTGAAGTGTTTTAAAGGGATAGTTCACCCAAAATTGAAATTCCCGGGTAACTTCTCTGAGTTACAGGGGGTCTCGGCGTAGCACTGCATGTCCATATAACGGTTGCAAACAAAAAGACACACCAAAAAACATCCAAATACCTCCATGCTGCTCGTATGTAATGTCCCAAAAAAAAATTAAATAAGTCTATATTTCAAGCTAGTAGCGGAAGCTCCTCTTCCCGGTTCGTCAAATTTGGACAAACCAGGGTCTGTCCTCTTCCCAGTTTGTCCAAATTTGAAGAGGGAAGAGGAGCTTCGAGAAGCTTCCGCTACAAAACAAGCTTGAAATATTGACTTATTTAATTTTTTTCGGGACAATTTCGCATTTCGGGGCTTCAATACAAGACGGACATTACATACGAGCAACATGGAGGTATTTGGATGTTTTTTGGTGTGTCTTTTTGTTACGAAGACAGTTGGTATCCATTTGCAACTGTTATATGGACATGCACTGCTACGCCGAGACCCCCTGTAACTCAGAGAAGCCACGGAGGACTCTGAAACTTCTCCCAGCCCTTAGTCCACATGAGGGGGAGGAGATAATATAATATATAATCCCTTTAATAGTGTCCTTAGGAGTTTGTGTATATGACCAGCAGGTGGCAGCAGAGACCAAAGTACTGATACTGCTACTGTAGCTAACGCTGCTATGACTCATGCAGTAGATCTCTCCGTTACTTCTTCTAACTACTCCAGGTGCAACAGTAGTTCAACAGTAACACCACCATTTCTACTGTATGATTCAACAACAAGTGACATTGTGACAGCTACTTAGACCCCCCACACCCCCACCCACCCCCCCTCACCTTCTGTGGGAGTGAAGCGGGATGGTTCTCTACTATCAGTCTCTTGAGGTAGTGCACCCACAGTCTCTTCTCCTCCTGGTTCTTGGTCTGCATCACATCACATTGAGGCCGTGTTAATGACAGTTAGTGCACACAGCTGACACAGTAAAACTCTACAACCTGACTGTCATTATTACAGTAACTCCTCACCTACAACTATGTGTCATCATTTGCTCATGTTGTTGTGCTGTAGCTCCCTTAGTATTGCTTAAGGCGAGGGCTGCAGCTACTGATTCACCGGTTCACACCATGACATGTCAGAACATAAAGATACATGTCTGTTACAACTTCACTAAGTGATTTCTCAATACGGTTTGTTATCTTCACACCAGTGATCGTTATCAATTGGCTGCAGATTGAGCAGATGTAAGGTAATAGAGATCCCTCAAATAGATTTTTTATTTCTGCAGGTTTGTTGAAAATGGCTGATATAATAGAATTACAGAACCTAAAAATAATGTTTAAAGCAAAGAACAGATCATTACCAGAACATTTACAAAGCTTGTTTAAATTGGAGGAAGGGGACAACAGACTGAAGCTTGATTTTAAACATACATTTGCAAGGCTAAGCTTAAAACAAATGTGTATTTCTGTTGCAGGTGTAAAAGTATGGCATTCACAAAGCAAGGAACTGAAAAGTTGTACAAGTATGTCTCAGTTTAAGAAAATGTTTAAAAAAGAAAAGATAAGTATCTACAAAAAAGAAGAAGGAGAAAGAGAAAAAGAAGGGAAAAAAGAAAAAGATAGATAGACGAGTGGTGTCTACCGTTATTTTGTTTGTTTTTTTGTCATTACTATGTTTCATCATCTTTAATATTTTGAAACAGAGAATAATATTGGTGTTGAAGTAAGCCAATGTAATTGTAACAACAGAGAGGAGGAGGTACTATAAGTTTTCTTCATCCTGCTCCTTTTCATTCATGGTGAAAATGTGAACACTATGTATATGTGCAACTATGTGAGAATGTACATACCATGAATGAAATAAATCGAAAATGAAATGAAATGAGATGTATTACTTTACTATATATGACTCTTTTTTTGACATGAGATGATCTCAGCCTGACTCTGACATGACCTGTGGTGACTGGAGTCGGAGGTGATGTCATGTCACCGCTCACCTGGACGATGTGCTGCTGTTTGGGGATGGTCTGGTCCGACACTCGGAAACACAGCGGGTCCTTCAGCGTCTCCACCAGCAGCAGGTTACAGCACTGAGCGGACCGGGGGAAACATTAGCACCAGAAAACTAAGTTAACAGGGCCGTTAGAAAGGGTTCAACATGTGTCTAACATCATAGAAAAGCACTCTTCTATTATGGACTAGCATTTTGATTCAAGCTTCTTTAACCTTTGAGGAGTGCCATTTTTTTCTGTTCCTGTGATTTCATTTTTTTTTTAATCCAAACAGCATCTTCTCACACTGCTGCTCGGTTGTTTTTCTCTTCTCTTCATGTGTCTAACATCAACCTGAGTTTTTGAATTTTTTTTTTTTTTTCAAAA
Source organism: Trachurus japonicus (assembly GCF_045865225.1). NCBI lineage: Eukaryota > Metazoa > Chordata > Actinopteri > Carangiformes > Carangidae > Trachurus > Trachurus japonicus. The sequence continues at coordinate 41,483,447 of NC_140919.1, read as the reverse complement.
AAAGTAAAAGAAAAACTGTAGGTATATTGATAACACTTTATAATAAGTATGCACTATTAAGCATTAGTTAAGCATTAATAAATACTGAATTTTTCTATTTATAACGCATGAATACTCATTAGTATGTAGTTTATAAATATAGCCTAGTTATTGCTTATCAATGATGAGTAAAACATTTTAACTGTATTTATAAACAATGAGTATTCATGTGTTATAAATGATGAATTCAGTATTTCATGCGTAACTAATGCTTAATAGTGTGTAGTTATATATTTCTATGGCCATAAACAATCATTGGCACCTACAGAAACCATATTGGCATGGGCAAACCACTCCTCAAAGGTCTGTGTGGCTGCATGTTTGAGCAGACAGTTTGACCAATCAGCTGTCTGAAGACTGAGACCAGCTGATTAAATGAGTCAAGTCTGATTTGCTGCTGCTGATTGGCTGGAAAGAAACCCTACAGTTGGATAGGTTGCCCATGCCTGACCGTCCTCGGTGACCATGACGACTGCGGGAGGATAAATGAGTTGAGGAGCAGCTTACGAATATATGCGTGCTGTAGACAAACTGCTCCAGCCTCTTCTTGGCGATTAACAGCATCTTGTCGAACAGGAAGAACGCTCTCTCCTTCTTCACTCTCTGGACCTTGAAGGAACCCTCCAGAACCAGCTCCCCGAACCCGCCGAGGTCCGGCCCGCTCCAGTTCACCAGCAGGGACTCGATTTCCTGCGAGGACGAAGCAAGAGGTCACACACATGTCAGAAGTTTATCTGGAGAGAAGCTTCTTAGTAAAGGGACAACGAGGAGTTTCTCCAGCGGCAGAACGAAAAATTCCACGACAATAAAAAAGTCTCATATTAATGTGGATGAATCTCCGTTACCACTTGTTAATGGTCCATTTTAGATAAATATATCGTTTTGTCTCTACTTTCGGTTTCGTGGCGAGTCATGAGAATAACGCCGCCGAATCTCCGTTTATGGTGGGAACTACGACGGTATGTGATCGTCTTCCAACCTCTGACTTTAATTCTTGATGAATGAAAACATGAGTCTGTCTTGCGCCGGTCAAAGAATTTCACGGTGCGGAGGCTCATAAATGTAGTGAGAAAACACTTCGCTTTAACAAAACTCCTCATTGTCCCTTTAAAACAAACTCTTCAGAACCGCAAAACATAATGAGCCAAGTGGAACCTTTAGATCAGGGGTTCTCAACTAGTCTCACTCTGGGCTCCACATCTTCCCATGGTCATTAAGTCAAAACCCACTTTTATAGAATTCAAACCAAGATTTTTTTTTTTTTAAGCCTTTAAAAACTCATTTAGCTCTTTATTGAGCAAAGTGCATTTCAGAGCACATGAATGAAACTGAGGAGTTACCATGACAACTGCATGTACGGAAGTGAATAAAAAAATATCAAAATGGAGACCAACAAAACGATATATTTGACTTCTAATGCATCTCTGCATTCAGAGCATGTTCACTAAAGTGAATAAATATCAAAATGCACAAAATAAAGACCCACAAAACAAAACAAGATTCACTGCATTCAGGCCACATTAATAAGAAAGTGAGGAGGAGCATTACAACTGCATGTGTTCACGTGACGCGTGCCTTTCAATATTATATTATATAAGTTATTTTTCAAAATAAAAGACATGTCCAACATCAGATGTGCATTAAATATTATTTACTTTTTTGACCAGCTGTCCGCGACCCATCCAGAACGGGTCCGCGACCCACTTTTGGGTCCCGACCCACCAGTTGAGAACCACTGCGACAGACTACAGAGAGGTTCTACAGGACTGGAAAGCACCTTGAACTGCTGCACCTCGATCAGCCCAGTCCACCAGGAACAAACAGTCCCTGATGCAGTGTGGGAATCTCTCTGACCACTTGAAGGATCCATGACTCTGCCTGAACAAAATACTTTCTCATGATGTGTAAAAGATGGAAATCACCCGGTGCCACAGAACAAGGGAAACATAAATATGAAACATTTCCCTCTCAGTCTCAGTCGCTCTGTAGTTTTCTGAGGTACGATCGATGACACGTTCCAGATGTTTTTCAAAGCGCTGTTTTGAGTTTAAAGGTTGCTTGTGCTGTTTTATACATTCAATCTACGTATATCTCTGTCCTCTGTGTGTAGTCCACACATGCAATGGGAGTACAACACTTCTGGTTGTGTGATCTTGTGGCAGTGATACATAGGCGTGAACACTGTGACGTCATTAAGACCAATGCTAACAATATGTTTTCTGTTTGCCTCAGCGGCCCATGTGTACCTGAAATGTACAATGAGTCCACATAACAGCACTTACAGTTAGACCTGACCCATAGAGCTCTTCTGTTGGTCACTTCAGGATCCTTTGTGGTTTTTTAGAGAGTTTTAGACTTTATGTAAAAACATGGAAATACTCTACTGATTAAACTGAACTCATCACACATGATCCTCCCAGATTTTCTCTCATGAGTGTACCGGCCGTGGGCAAACAAACTGTCACAGTTTGATCGAAGAATTATAAAGCTTTGATCACGCTGTATAAAAGATGACAAACTAAATCTAGCACCAGATTCATGTTCTGCTCGCCATATCCTCATCCTGATTTATTGAGCGGTTGCACAACATTATTTTGGGTTGATGTCTTCTACAGTTTGGTACTTTTCCCTTCAGCAGCTGCCTCAGCGTGTGATTGCAGCTCTGTGACATCACCTACACCGGCATGTTGTTCTATTGTCTCCTTGACCACTGTACTAACTTTGTGTCAAACCTTTCTTTAGGTCAGTGGTTCTCAACTGGTGGGTCGGGACCCAAAAGTGGGTCTAGACCCGTTCTGGATGGGTCGCGGACAGCTGGTCAAAAAAGTAAATAATATTTAATGCACATCTGATGTTGGACATGTCTTTTATTTTGAAAAATAACTTATATTGAAAGGCACGAGACACATGAACACATGCAGTTGTAATGCTCCTCCTCACTTTCTTATTATTTGCTCCATTTGCTCTGAATGCAAAGATATCAGTTTCTTATTAATGTGGCCTGAATGCAGTGAATCTTGTTTTGTTTTGTGGGTCTTTATTTTGTGCAATTTGATATTTATTCACTTTTGTGAACATGCTCTGAATGCAAAGATGCATTAGAAGTCAAATATATCGTTTTGTTGGTCTCCATTTTGTGCAGTTTGATATTATTTTATTCACTTCCATACATGCAGTTGTCATGGTAACTCCTCAGTTTCATTCATGTGCTCTGAAATGCACTTTGCTCAATAAAGAGCAAAATGAGGTTTTAAAGGCTTAAAAAAAAATCTTGGTTTGAATTCTATAAAAGTGGGTCGTGACTTAATGACCATGGGACGATGTGGAGCCCAGAGTGAGACTAGTGAGAACCCCTGCCTTAGGTCACCTGCCAAATCTTGTTTTCCAGGTGATATATAATTAAATCAGAGCATTGATGCTTCCTCATGAACAAATGTAAATCACACATGAAGATGTTGTTGTCATCAGGAGAACGCAGAGAAACCAGCTTTTCAGCCGCCTCATGTGTCCTCCATCTGGCCCCGCCCCTGCAGCTGCTGAGAGGTCAGAGGTCAACACCTGTTTGCTGCCTGATCCTTCAACCTTCTGAACGTCTGATGAGATGTTCTGAAACTCTGAAACACACACAACCTGAACACCTGAGCGTGTTTCAGAAACAAGTCACCACAGTTCAGAGGTGGGAAGTAACGAGGTTACGCAGTACTGTACTTAAAGGGATAGTTCAACATTTTGGCTAATTGGCCCATTGCCATAATCCCTATAGTCATAGCAGTAGGTTCGTTACCTTTAATTGTCGGTGCAAGCTATTTTTAGAACGGCGGAGCAGAGCCGCGAGCTGCTCAGAGCTACGCTACGGATGCTAATGGGAGTTCTTGGTTTCCCTCATTAAACTCATCAAATACACAATCCAACAACTCCACAACGCTCTGGTGGACAAGTTGTGAGCTGCACATTCACCACGCTATGAGATAATAACACAACGTTACCACACAGAGTTGTTTTAGAGGGAAATTCATGTAAAACCGCTGATGCATGTTCCCGTTGGATGCAGTTTTTGGGCAAGCAGTCTCTACATTTGCCCCGAAAACAACTCCGTTGGAGTTGAATCATCTTCTACTTTTACCAGAGTATATTTTTTACACAAGTATCTCTACTTCTACTTAAGTACAGAATGTGAGTACTTTTGACACTGCTGCCAGAGCTTATTAATCAGAGATTTCCTGTGATGACTGACAGGCTGTGGAGATGAACTTTGACCTTTGACCTCACACAGAGGAACGAGGGATGAGAAAGATGTAGACATGTTTATACAGTTTAACAGCACTCACTGTTCTTCTGTTCTTGTAATGAGTGCTTTTATACAATATCCCAGTGGTATTAAAACTGCGCTACAGCTTTAGGAGGACTCATGAGGCCTAATCCAAAAATGATTGTTTGACTGAGACGCAGAGGAGGCTCGGGGGTCGCTCATGAACGGGGCTCTTACCTTTGTTTTTTTTATGGTGTTTTTCTTACCAGACCTGTAATTATCTTTTAATTTCTCTTTCTAATTATTTCTAAACCATCAATCAGGTCCAACACTGGCGCTGCAAGTAGTCTTTATATGAAGACCTGAGTGTAATGTCAGTAATGTGCTCTAGTGGGTCACTCAGCGTCATCATCGTTTTTGAGATAAAATGGCAAAACAGCCACGTTACATAACAACATGGAGATGACAGAGGTGTGGAAAAAGTGTGGAGATGAGAAGGAGCTGTCTCACACACACACACACACACACACACACACACACACACACACGGTGGCTGAGCGTGTCTGTGTGTGATGGAACAAGTTAATAACATGTTCCTGTGTGTAACGAGGGGAACACGTGTTGGGGGAGTGGAGGAATGCAGCGGTTGTAGACTGCAGCACCTAAAGGTCGCCCAGCTGACCTCCAGCTGCAGGGGAAGCAGGCCGAGGGCTCACAGAGGGGACGCCACGGCGCTCGGCCGCTCCGCCACTCAAACCTCACGTTATTTAAGTGTTTCAGGAAGTCAAGACGCCGCCTCAAATGCTGCGCAGCTACAGGTTAGACCTGGGCTGAACACCTGGATCTCAAAGATTTAGTATTTTATCACAGACGAAAATCCGACACATCAACATTGTCCAGACAAGTGGACAAGAAATAACAGCAGCAATAGGTTCAAATAAATAAAAACAGAAACCTACTTCAAATCAGGTGCAGTCATTCGCATTCGCATTGCTCGTAGCACATAGAATAAAGGCTTTCTTATAAATCTTCCTGTTTGCCCTTTGGACCCTGAATATGCGGCCAGATGGGAGAAGATCAAATTCTAAATTTAAGGGGTGTGAGGCATCCCCAGATATCTGTCTGGCCTTCCTGAGCGCTGCCCTGTAGAATACCTCGCTAAGCTGTTGTTGTGCCTTGCCAACCGTCTTGGCTGTCACATGTGATTATGTGACGGCTCAGTCTGCACTCACTGTGATACTGATGTAGAACAGAGGCTGAGGCTCGTCTGGAGATGAACTCTAAGTATCAGGCTGCTAACAGGTCATCATGACTGCAGGGCAGCTACTGCTGCTGTTATGACTGTTACACTTATACATACTGATAGTTGGGGCATATGAAATCATTCTGGAGGAGATGGAGATGTTGGACTTCTACTTCCTGCTTCACTGATGATACATTTGTGAATTTAGTAAAGTGAATCATTTTTAAAGGGGACATATTATGGAAATATGTGTTTGTCTTGCCTTCTGGCCCTACAATGTGACAACTGACAAATAAAATCTGTAAATTGCAGGCTCCCTAGGTTGAAATCCATGTGTTTTTATGAGCTGTTTCCTCAGTTGTGTCAGTTGTCATCCAGTGATCCAGTGGCCACGTTACTTTCAAAAACTAACTGTAAAATTAATTGGATTCACCCCCATAACCTCCCGTTTATCTGGAACTAACCAACTCACTCAGTATTCCTGTCTAATAAACAATTTTAAAAAATGTGTATAACCTACACTTTAATGGTTGTATTATTTTGTAATGGTACTTCTTGAGTCAAATCATTTAGTATTTTATTGTCAGTAACGGTAACGGCATTATAACGGGGGAAACAGTAACTTTTTTGGTTGCTCGTTACTGAAAAAAGTAGCGCCGTTAGTAACGCTGTTATTTTATAATGCCGTTATTCCCATGATCCCATCACTGGCAGTGGCTCATTTGCATTTAAAGAGTATGAAAAGAGCTGTGATGCACATCGACATACCTGACCCTTATCACCATGGTTAAACTAGTCAGAGCTTTGATGTGGATTTTAACGATGAACACAGTATTTTCTCTCATCTCTAGTGAAACTAAGTTGACAGTGAAACAGTGTACTGACTGTATGCTGCTGTAACTGTGTTTGTATTTACCTGCAGCCGCACAGCGTGTTCCTGTTTCCTCTTCATGTCGTTGATGTACCAGGCCACTGCTGTCATGGTGATGATGGCGTCCTCCACAACCTCGTATCCGGGGGCACTTTTATCAAAGTGCTTGGAAAGTTCCTGAGAAACAGACGCAACTCCACTTGAGTGTAAAATTCAGACATGAGAGCAACATGGAAACTTTCCACAGCTCCAACTAACAGGTGTTTGTCTGACAGAGGCTCAACAGAGACAAGTCCAACGTATTTCTAACACATGGAAACATTTACAGTGTGAAAAGATCCTCTTTTTTCTTTTCTTTTTTTGTTGCTGAAAGAAATAATGGATACAAAGAATAAAAGAGAACAGAACAATCAGCAGCTCACTGGCTGATGCAGCTCTTCATCACAGAAATGATTGAAGCGGGACCAGCCGAGGATTATGGGAAAATCCCTGCACAAATCCAAACATATGTTTGACCAGTCTTTAAACTGGCCACTGTAGACTGTAGAGGCAAATAACACAGGGAGGGCATCCATCAGAGAACAAAGAGCAGCCTTCAACAGACTGCGTGTGTTTATGTGAATGTGGGGACACGGTCACACTGAGGGGAGACGGCAACTAAAGTCCTCACAATTTAACCATTAGAGTCTGTGTCACCGGTAGAACAAGGTTGTAATGTAATGTGAACCCAACCAGACACCACTGTGTGTGTGTGTGTGTGTGTGTGTGTGTGTGTGTGTGTGAGAGAGAGTTAGTTACTCTCAGTTTCATCATCCCTCTCTCTCAGAGGTGGGCTTGGACTGGAACCAGTGAGGGAACTCAACAAGTTTATTGGGAAAAGCTGCAAATGTGTGTCCTCGTGTAAGTGTGTGTGTGTGTGTGTGTGTGTGTGTGTGTCTGTGTGTCTGTTTAATGGATGAGACCGTCAGCTGCACGCTCTTAGATGCTCGTGTTAAGATGTTTAATTAATGATCCAAGTGACAGCTGCAGTTTATCAAAGATGGCGTTCTACATAAGGTCTGATTGGAGATGGATCGTCACCCTGGGGCCAGGAGTCAGCCAAAGCAAAGGACGGCCCAATCTAATTTATTTTCAGCCTCAAGACTCTTAAGTGCTGAGTGTCTGAGTTCAGCAAGTTACCTCAAGAAACCTTCTACTGATGTTCCACCACTCTGTGAAATATTTAGCTGTATTTAGCATGAGGGGAGTTAGTACAGTACAGACATCTCTATTATCTCTGTTTCCTAGAAATTGTCCTACTACCTTAGCTACACTGCAAAAACTCAAAATCTTACTAGAATATTTGTCTTATTTCTAGTCAAAATGTAATTTCTAGTCAAAACAAATCTCATTATACCTAAATATGTATATTTATACATATACATACATAGTTATACATAAAAAGTAGCTTGTTTTTAGACACTTTTTACTTATTTCAAGTCTATTTTCATTTGAAATAAGTAGAAAAATCTGATAGTGGAGCAAGTTTTTCTTTCTTATTACAAGCACAAAAAACTTGATTTCACTGGCAGATTTTTCTACTTATTTCAAGTGAAAATTAGTTTGAAACAAGTGAAAATTATCTAAAAACAAGTTGATTTTTAGGTGATGAGTCTTATTTAAAGTGGAAATAGATAGTTTTGCCTAGAAATGAGACATTTTGACAAGAAATAATACAACTACACTGTAAAGCACTTTGTGTTGCATTTTTATATGTATGAAAGGTGCTATACAAATAAATAAAGTTTGAAATATTCTTGGAAAGATTTTGAGTTTTTGCAGTGTGGTGGGAACAAGTTTCCCATTGCTGCACACAGAGGTAGGGACGAGGGGGTGGACTTGGACGACAGACGTTTAAAGTCCTGTGTGTGGTTTGGTTTTGGGGGGAAAAAAAGCACTTTGGTGAAGGTTAGAGAGAGGTTGTGGTTTTGGTTGACTGAAGCATCTGTCTCATCCAGAGGTCAGTGTGGACCATTGTTCCCTCACTGCGCTGCTCGTCCCGAGACTCAACATGAGCATGAACACGTTTGATACGACCCTGACCGCTTTGTCACCGATCAACGTGAAGACAGAACATGTGACCACCTGCTGGAGAAGGCAAAGGATCAGTCCATTCTGGTAGCCTAGCATGTACCCCGTTTACACCTGGCGTTAACATGTGTTTGTGATCGGACTATAGTGTTTGACCACATGAAAGTACAGGTGCAAACGTACCAAAGACACATTGAGGAGGGATTGTGACCTGATTGGCCAAACCACCAGGGCACCAGGGATGCATCATGACCACACTGAACACAAGTTTAAATGTGGGGCGGAAATACCGCGATAACGTATTTGTGATCGGATCTCAGTCGGATCTCAATGTCAATATTAATGCCAGGTGTAAATAGTTATCCAGTCAAATTGTATCCAGATAATCCGGATACGAGATGCATGTTAATGCCAATTGTAAATGGGGTGATCATGTTTCCCAGTGCATTTTCTGTTTGGAGATTTTAAAGTTAATCTTGAGGAAATTGTAGCATTGGCTGCTGTTGAGTTATGAGTTAGCTGCAAAATTTAAAAGTCCATGTAGCTTAAAGGTGTTGAGTATAGCATTTAGAAAAATGAGATTTAAAAAAAAATGGACAGGCCCTCTGCAACTTTGTGATGTCACAACATAGCAGTGAGTGTGAGTGGAGTGGAGTGCTTTTTTTCGAGTCTTTACCTGAAATCTACCTTTTTAATAGACCACTCAAAAAACAGTCAGCCAATCAGAAGCAAGGATCAGAGCTTCCTCTCCTCTGATTGACTGACAGCCCTGTATCTACAGTATGTCCACATGTGCATGTTCTGAAGCACTTATATATATTATATATGCACTTATATATATATATATATCATCTGGCCACATGTTGCTACAGGGAAACTCTGTGTTTGAGATTTCTCTTTAGTTGACGCTGCAGTTTTCAACAAACGATTCTCCTCAGGCTGCGGTGGCCTTCATCTGACATGATGATGTCACGGTCTCGTCCTCGTTTTATTGGTCCTGGGCTCTGACGACAGTAAAAATTCGACAGATGTGAGTTCAACAACAAAACACACATGTGGGAAACACACTGCAGCCGTTCATCTGCAAAATCAAAGTGGAAACACGCCGAGGAGTCCGTGTCCTCGGCTGTCCTTTGTCTCCGCTGCATGTGTCTCACTCTGAGGAGGAGGAGGAGGAGGAGGAGGAGGAGGAGGAGGAGGAGGAGGAGGAGGAGGAGGAGGAGTTTTATTACTGTGTGATTTAGCCAAAGGCTCTGTTTACTGACAGGATACAGGCATGTTGCCTGGATACCAAATCCCATCAGCTTCCTCTGGGAAATCTCTTCACAGAAGACAAGATGTTTCACACCAAACTGCTCCACATCAATCACCCACCGCTGCTCAGTCACTCATGAACTGCATGTAATGAATCAACTGGAGACTGTGTAATACTTAAGGTAATATCTAGATCAGTTGGGGGGTCTTTGAGGTCATACTGTACATTGAGATCTGGGAAATATTTGCTGTTGTGGCAGGTGGCATATGAAGAAACTAGTAGTGTTTCAGGATAGTAGTATATACTACATGTAGAATTTGAAGTGTCTTCAGAAGTTGTTGAATTCACCCATTACCATTATCCCTATAGTCTGAGGAGTAGATTCATTACCTTTAATTGTCGGTGCAAGCTGTTTTTAGATCGGTGGAGCAGAGACGTGAGCTCTGCACGGCGCGCTGTATTTTTGCCTTTCCCTCATCAAATACACAATCCAACAACTCCACAACGCTCTGGTGTACAAGTTGTGACCTGCACATTCACCACACTATGAAATAATAACACAACATTATGAGACAGAGTTGTTTTCGAGGTAAATGCGTAACTGACCCTACATTCCAGACACGGCTGCTCGGCAGAGTGATTTCAAAAGTGCAAGTAGTTCAGAGTATTTGCTTCATGTTACATATGATTATACGTTATTATCTCATAGCGTGGTGAATATGTGGGTCACAACTTGTCCAGGAGAGCGTTTTGGAGTTGTTGGATTGTGTATTTGATGAGTTTGATGAGGGAAACGTGCAAATACAGCGCACCTCCATTGCGTCAGCTAAGCAGCTTGCGGCTCTGCCCCGCCGATCTACGACTAGGGATTATGGCAATGGGCCATAATTTGCCAAAATGCTGAAATATCCCTTTAAGCTTCTATGGGCCTGATCTACTTAAGGTTTGCATGGATAAAATGTGTGCAAACTTCATATCACCTGCACAAAATGTGCAAGCTGATCTAGTAAACTGAGTACATGGTGTCATCTGACATCTGTAGTAGGGATTATCAGAACTACATAAAGTATTTGAAGAGCAATGCAGTCAGTACATGGGATGTAAGCTGTTGGAGCATGCAGTACTGAGGTCAGCTGGTGGTAATTGAGGGGTTACCTGTACCCATTGATGGTACTTGGTTCTATGTAGTAGTATTTGCAGTATCACCTGTAGCAGGAGGTGGTACTTGAGGATCCTCTGCACCGGTTTGAGCAGGTACGTCTCCAGGGGTAACGAATGGTTCAGAGTCATCTGTCGCTCCTGGAAGAAGTGAACCAGACTTTCGTTCTTCATGCATTCCCTCAGTACTGCCACTGAGCTGTGGAGAGAGAGAGAGAGAGAGAGAGAGAGAGAATATCATATATTGTAGTTAGTGTACCAACATAGTTCCCACAACTAGCTGAGGAGAAATCTTGTTTGGAAAAAGCCACTCAAACTTCTGATATTCATTACAGGTCCAGGGAAGAAAGACCTGAAGGGATCATACAGAAATGAACATTAATCAACATATGAACAAAGAGAGGAAGGGATCAAAGAAGACCAAGAGAAAGGAGAAAAGGATGAAGACAGAAAGAAAGCAAAGCTGTCCTGAAGATGGAAGAGAAAGAAACTGAATGAGGTATTGGATATTCTAAAGGATGATTCTGGAGATGATGTGGAGGGGAAACTCCTCAACTGTTCTTAAGTCCTTCGACAAACATTTGAAAGAGAGGAGCCGGAGGAGGAAGACGGACCGTTGCCCAACTGACAGAGAAAGAGAAGACACCAGAGGAAAAGGAGGATGGTGGAGGAGGAGACTCTTCAGCTGTTAGGTCCTCTGACAAACATTCATCACAGTCTGGAGCCAAGGAATCTTGGACACCAGTGGTGAGATAGGAGGAGGGGGGGGAGGGGGGGGGGACGTGAAAGCAGTGAATAGGGGAAATGGGAACGAGAGGGGGGTGGAGAAGGAGAGAGACAGAGAAGAGGAGGTCAAGGTAGTGATGGGGCTGGAGGGGGGGGGGGTGGGGCTGTTTTCCTCCAGATAGTCATTAATCACAGGAAGTTAGTCCAGGAATTCAGAGCAGCAGTAATATTTTCTACAGACACATCACTGTTGTATTCAGCACAAACAGCAGAGTTCACCTGCTGCTCCGGCCAGGGAGAGAAGACTGGTCAGGACTCAGTCACATGACCTCCCCTCAGCCAACTGTCCTGTCAAACAGCCCTTAGGTCACCTGTGAGTGTGCAGTTGGTCCTTAGTAACTATGACAAGTGAGGTGACATAGCATAAAGAGACAACGCACTATGATCTATAGTAGGGCTGGGACGATACGCTTTTCTCCCGATTCGATTCTTCTATGATTTTTTGGATGGCGATTCGATTTAAATTGTGATTTTACGATATTGCCGATTCTCTCGATTTTTTTTCTGCATCTGCACACAAATACTGTAGGAGCCTATAAGTTAACATAGTGAACTTAAACCCTTTTCAAAACCTGGACTCTCTGTATGTAAAAAAGGCGAACAAATGCATATTACACAATATTTTAAAAAAAATTCTAAAGAAAAAATAAAAAATCGATTTAAAAATCGTCAAAAAGGATATCGCGATATTTATGTGAATCAATTTTTTCTCCCACCCCTAATCTACAGTATATTCTGCTTCCACTGATGCACATCATGGTTTTCCCTGTGACTGTAGCTCTTCAGTGATTTAAATCTAGTGATCATCCATACTGTCTCTTTCATTGGTCAACAGTCACTGGCAGTCAGGTTGACCACAGTCAATCAGTCAGATATACCTAGTAGGGATGTACCTGAACCTGCATGAATACGTTATTCAGAAGTACACAAATAATGCTTTGTTCCAGAATAGTTTTTCTGTCCGAAGAAGAGCTGCACGATTAAATTATTTTATTCCTGTTCTAGTTAGCCGAGAGCTAAAGCGGAAGTTAGCCAGCTAGCTCGGTGGAAGTCTCTAGTGCGCCCAGTTCTGATTTCTTCCTGAATACGAATAACGAATCCAAAGTTTTTTTTAAAAAGCCCAAATCCAAACTCGAATACAAATAGTACACTGCCTGTACACCCCTAGCAACCTCAACACAACTTGACTCTACTGTAGTACTTGTTCAGTCTTTGGTGAGCATGATTTTTCATGTACTTAATATTCATGCTCTTCAGAGGATGAACTGTATCCATGAACTTCTGATGCACCACCAGCTTTTGTCTCACCCACCGAGGTGACCAATATGTCAACTTCCAAAGAGGGTGAAACCTTGACTTATCGTAAATACTCAAAAATAAACTGCCGAATAGCACCGGCTTATATTAGATACAGGCGTCCATGGGACAGGCTTTGAATGAATTGCACACAAATCTTTTGCTAAGCAATGATGGGAACACACTATCAAATCATTCTGTTCTTACTGTTTAAAAGAGCCTGAGCACGCATTCATGTTGAAGTTTGATCAGCACTGATTAAACTTCTTCCATAGACTGTTTATAGGCTACAGCTCTTTCCTTGGGTCAGTCTGGAGACCAGTGTATATTCAAGACTCTAGACTATTTGAGAATTTATGGTTAAGTCATCAATCTGTTTGTCTGTTTGTATGCAAGACTTTCTTATTGTGAGTGCAATGAGAGCTGCAGCCTCTCCAGTCGAGCTTTTACACCTTCTACTACTTCAGCAGAAATGTTTCCAGGTGTATGACTGTTAAAAGAAGGGGAGTTGTTTCATTCATACTAACGTTGCCGTCTGAGAAGCCTCCACCGGGCCTCCACTGCTAATATGTGATCTCAGACTGCAGGATACTGAGTTCAGCCTCAGATAAACACCACCCTCTGCATGAAGAATTCAAAGCATATGGCAGATATGAAAAAATGTACACCAGAGACATTCCTCGAAACCGTACGTGTAAAGATTCCCATAGAATCAGCTTTCAGGAAAGAATCGTGAACCAGTGTGTGACGGGACATCCACACTCTGTTCTGTTCTTCTCTGTTCACCTCATGTAACTGCTTTAACAGGTACTGTATGTGTAAATTCATTTCATATTCACACAAAGAAACACCAGTGCTGGTCATTAATATACACAGGTTTGAGGCCAATTTTCAGCTCTCCCCACATCCTTTACAGACTGTAGATAATTGCAGCTTCTCCCATGAGTCTGAATTCATCTCCACCAATCAGAGGTAACCTGACACCGGCCTCCAGTCTGCACAGCCACTCACGGTACCACAGACCTCCTCGGCTCTGTACTTCCCCTGCACTCTGCCTTCCAGTTCTGTTTGCAAGAAGCAGTTTCCAAATGACTTTGACACTGTATCACTCTCAGACTATACAGTAATGTACAGTGGTATAAATAATTTATCCCTCAGGGAAGTTATTCCAGCTTTGCTTTGTGGTGAATGAAGTCCCATTTGAGATGGGGCACCATACATAACTTACTGTATACAATCAATGTGATCTTCAGTCGACACAGCAGCTATCAGGAAGCAGGTGACATGTACAGCCGTGAACCACACCCATAAACTAACAATAACATACGGACGACTCTCATGGACAGAGTCTAATGTTTTGCTTGTCTTCTCTCACTCACGCCACTGAAATCTTTACTGATCTGGGATCTGGTAAATGTGACAGCAGCTGGTCATGGTGATTATGCCTCTTGGAAAGACACAGGCATTTATGGGCGTGCAGAGAATCTGATTTAAAGGTCCAGTGTACAGTATAATAATAATTGTCAAAGTTTATTGGAAAAATCTGAATATACTACCCATGAATATATTTGTATAAGTGTGTAATCGCTATAAAATAAAATTTGTTTGGTTTTCGTGGCCTTATAATTCTTCTTTTATATATATACCTATTTTGCGCCACCATGTTTGTACGGCAGCCCGACGGGAAAAATCCAGCCAGCCAGAGACGCAACCTTTCGTGTTTTTTTGTCCACGGTTTTACCCCTATTTTACACACTGGACCTTTAATGGGAGGACAAGTAGTTAGGTGGAAACTGAAGTTTAGCCGATAGGAGTGTGGTTTTGTAATGTGGTTGCAGTTCAAACTGAAAATTGAATAAATGTGTTGACTGATTATTTCATCAATCATAAAAACACCAACATGGATGTTAACAAGGTTAAAGAGTTTTAAAGAACCAGGTTTAATTTCAAGATGATCTCACCTACAAACTGCAAACTCAGTAACCTGCAGCGTATACTTTATACCTTCACTTTGATGTGCCATCAGTTTGACCATACCTGGAACACTTCCCTGTTCTGTTCAAACTTGGCTTTAGAGAACCCGCCCCCGCCCAGCCCTTAAAGCCCCCCTGGCTCTACAGCTCATCAATTTACAGCATTACAAACAGCGCGCACATCCAAGTGGAGTTTAGCAGCATAAATTAGCCCAGCATCTGCGGAGGGATGACCGAGACAGAGATCAGACCTCATGTCTGCTAATGTCGTTTTAAAACCTGCCTGTTTCATGATGCATTAGCCCACGCTGATGCAAAGTGTTATGATGTTTGTGAAGGAGAGAAGATTTCTTTAAAGCACTTCAGTTGTGCTTTTGGCAACTTCAGATGGCAGAGAAGCTGCATTCCTGAAGCCATTTTGTTATTTGGCGTGTTTCTCTTTTTATGGAGGATAACTAACCAAACAAAGACTCTCATCTCATGTTCCCCGCGGGGCTGCACTGGAGTTCACAAACCTGCAATCCAGCACATTTCCCTCCAAATATGACCCAGCGGATCGCAGTGGAAAAATGTAGAGCAGACGCTGACAGAGACCAACTGTCTTCACTTCTGGTAATTACATTACTGTCTCACTGTGAGTGCACTGTGCACTTTGAATTGAAAATAGTGCACATGCTCGCTGGGTGAATGGATGATGTGCAAAAACTGACCAGATACCCAGCTGACTTTTCAATCTGAAGGACCCTGGTCCCAGCCTGTGCGTGGACTTTTATCATGTGGATGTATGAAGGGGGGAGGGGAAGTTGTGAAGCATCCGTCCAGACATGACACTGTAAGAAGAGCAGTCATGACAAAAAGAAGAACTGCCACATGTGAACCTGTGTCCACGGTTCACAGATGTTGTTGGTTTATGGTCAGAGAGTTTTCCTGTTATCTGGGCAACAACTGTGTCTCAATTCAGCGGCTGCGTCCTCTGGAGGCTGATTACGTCACAGCGTTGAAACAAGGCCTGTCCCAATTTGAAGGCTCCTAAAAATGCGGCGGACAAATCCAGCCTTCTCTCACCTGTTCTAGGTTCCCAAGATTCTTTGCGTGCCATAAGCCTAATCATTATCCACCTAGCATGCTAGCTATCGAACGTTGAGGTGGCTCCGCTCTGTAGCCATGGTAACCCCCCTTGGAGGCTGGATGGAGTATCTGGTTACAAGGGTTGTTTGTTGCCTTTGTTGTGTGAAAACCTGGGAAGACAACCCATGGTGACGGTCTTCTACCAATTAAATAAAAGTATAGACACGGTCATTAGTGAAATGTCTCTGTTGTGGCGACAATGTTTTAATACATTTCCAGACAGAGGACCAGGAATGTCGTGGTTTTACCTCATCAAACTTATCAAATACACAATCCAACAACTCCACAACGCTCTGGTGGACAAGTTGTGACCTGCACATTCACCACGCTATGAGATAATAACACAACGTTACCAGACAGAGTTGTTTTAGAGGGAAATTCATGCAAAACCGCTGATGTGCGTTCCCATCACAGACAGTTTTTCATCAAACAGTCTCTGTATTTCCCTCTAAAACAACTCTGTGTGGTAACGTTGTGTTATTATCTCATAGCGTGGTGAATGTGCAGGTCACAACTTGTCCACCAGAGCGTTGTGGAGTTGTTGGATTGTGTATTTGATGAGTTTGATGAGGGAAACCAAGAAATCCCATTAGCCTCCGTAGCGTAGCTCTGAGCAGCTCGCCGCGCTGCTCCACCGTTCTAAAAACAGCTTGCACCGACAATTAAATGTAACAAACCTACTGCTATGACTACAGAGATTATGAAAATGGGCCAATTTGCCAAAATGTTGAATTATCCCTTCAACACATGACTGTTTCTCTCAGGAAGTGATCACAGTCTCTAACGACTTCAGAGTATTTGTCATTAGATGTAGAGAAACAATAAGAAAGACATAGTGTCTCTTGTCACTTCCTCTCTGAATGTCATTTGTCTTTAACTGGTGTGTTGACAGATGTTGACAGATGATCCTCACCGTTATAAAATCTGGATTATTACAGCAGCAGTTTGGAAGTGACTGCCGGGTAACGTAGACTTCACGGGCCGAGTTTGCGTCACGTTTCATGTCAAAGACGGCAACTTTAATCTTAAAGCAGAAGTAAGCGATCCGGTCGTTTTGGCTAATGCTGCGTTCCAGGCAGGCTTTTGAAACCGTAAATTACAGCTTCAAGTCACGACTTACGACTTTGTAGCGTTCCAGACAACCCACTCGTGTTTTTCCGACCTGTTTTACCGGTGAAAGTCACTATAACGGCTAGGGTTGGGCGGTATGACGGTATTATACCGTGTGACGGTATAAAATGTCTACCGGTAGAGATTTTGCAATACCGTTTATACCGGAGAAAGAGCAGATGTCTGCGGCATCTCTCTGAAGTCACTGTAGTTACACCGCCTCGACACACGGGGGAGCCGGCACTGCAGCAGACTGCTTGGCGTGGTTGCATCAGCACGACGAAGAAGAAACAGCTTTACCGGTTACCCGAGTGATAACAACCATGGCGGAGGCAGAGAGTGAAAGCAGAAGTGGGAGCATAATATAATACATCCATAAGTGGGAGTCACGAGGAAACGGAGGCAGCCCGACCCGCCCAACAAGACGAAAAAGTGAAAAGTGAAAGTAATTCACTCCAGCCGTAATTTTTTTCGATCGATCAGCTGTGTTTACCGTTTCATGTATCATAGTTCTGATGGTTAGACAGATGAATTAGACCTCTAACACATCCTAAAGTTTGACTTGTCAGAGTTTTTCAGAAGAGGAGTAAGTCAAGTTATAAGCGATGCTAATTTCTGTTAGCCCGTCTATGGTGTTTTACATTATACGTTAGCATTAAGCTAGCGGGCTTTTTATGCTTAGTTGTGACACTGGCTGTGTGTGTTTTAAACGTTGTTTCAAACTATGTGGGTTAACATCTTTGATGCTTTAATATATATTGCCGCTTAACATATTGCTTTACTCCTCCATGTGCCATTTTTACTGTAGGACAGGCTAGGACACTGTTTGTTTATTATGGTCACTTCCGTCCCTCCCACACACCGTTTTTCCGTCAGTTGTTGAAATTTGAGCCCTTTGTGTACTACCATAGACTGTAAAGGTTACTTAGGAACTCTAAAGTAACTTCTTTGATTTTCCTGGTTTGACCTGTTTGAACAGCCATAGACAGCACAGACCGTAGGCATTTTTGTAAAATGCTAATTTTTGATTCTGTGATTTCTTTTTTTTATATATATATATATCTATATAATTGCACTAACTGGAGCCAGACTGCTCTGGCATTTTTCCTGTAGAAATCCAAGTTAAAAAATAAAAGAGGAAAATTATCAAATGCTACAGTATGGTTATTTTAAGCCATTAATTGAATTTACAGGGGGAAAAAAACATACCGTGATATATACCGTTACCGTGATATGAAATTACTCATACCGTGATATAAGATTTTGCTCATACCGCCCAACCCTAATAACGGCCACTCGTAACTTCTGACCCGTGAACTCGTACCAGATCGAACTGGTACGACTTCACAGGTCGGAAAAACACGAGTTACGAGTTGCCTTGAACGCACCATAACGTCTTGTCAGCCGACGGAGTTAGCAGCCCCCGCCCTCGTCATGGATCTATTGGTCCTCGTCCCTACGTCACCACATTCAGGCGCATCCCTTGGCTGCACACACAGAGAGGACTGCCCCTTTATGCCGTTCTCTCTCCTCATTGGATAAAGGTTGTAGGATACAAGGAAAGTTTTCTCCTGGGCTCAGAGCAGAGCAGAGTGACTGACAGACCCGTGTTTCAGACCAAACACTCTATAGAAGTGATTGCTGTCAGAAGATATAACTATTTAAGACTTATATTAACACAAATATATCACTTACTTCTGCTTTAACTCAGCTCCATTAAACTACTGTGAATGTGAGACGAGAGCAGAGGTGATGTCAGTATTTTAAAGTGGCTTCACAACTGTTTTTGCTCACTGAGCTGAGCATGGAGCCCAGACAGATTCCTGCTTTACTGTAGCACTTTGTCACTTGTTCTTACAGCAGCTTTACTTCTCCCAAACTGAGTGTATTTGTTATATGTGTCAGGTTCATGGACTTTCATGGTATAAATGTTTGGGACCCTCCTGACGCCTTGGACTCCCCCCCATGTTTAGGTAACAGGCAGCAGCAGAGTAACTGAGCATGTGGAGCAGCGAGGCCTGAGGGTTTCCAGCAGGAGAAGCAGCGATGCAGCTCTGAAAAGTGGAACCAGAGACCCAAAGAGGTTCTGGGTTTGGTGGTCTGAAAGCATTTGACCTACTTATTTTTATTGGAGTTTAATGGAGCTGTAAGGAGGCGACAGGCAGAGAGCAGAGAGAACGGAGTGAGGTGAAGGAGGGGTTGACTTCAACACTGACTACGGGAACTGACAGAAACGCACACACAGGAATCTCTGCATGTTGATGAGGCTTTTACTATGTATGTATGCAGTGATTTAAGTGTATTAACATGCAGGGAGATGCAGAAACACACACACACAGCTGGGCAGGGGTCCAGTCAGCCAAACATCTGTCTGTCAGATTGATGGAGAGGAGATGGTGTGTGTGAGATTAGCTGTGATTCTCCCAGTCTACAGAGAATACAAGACAAACACACACAGAGTGGGCTGCAGCCAAACAGCCCCTCCTGACCGCACAGCACCACTGTGTTGCTGTGTTCACCTGCATCATCATCATTCTGCCAGTACAGTACTCTGACTAGGGATGGCTACCCTTCACATAGTATATAAGCCAATACGATACCCGGCTTCTGGGGACTGGTACCAGTATACAACAGTCCCTGTTTTCAGTACTTTTTTGTGTGTTTGTGTGGTAATTTACGTAACGTTAGGTTTGTTATGGTTCGGCATAATCAGGAGTTTCTATATAAAGTGGTCTCCAGAGTGTGCAGCCTGAAATTTAAAACCCAACCCGCGGGTGTTGAAGCCTGGAGCCGATGCGTACCGACTCACTAGCATTAATTCTCTGCCCTAACCTGCCCCCCCCCCCCAAAAAAAAGAGGAAGCTGGACGCACGAATGGACCTGAGTCATTTGTATTAGTGTTGGGCGATTTTGACATTCTCAGATCGTCCCAATCGCCCTCCCTGGAGATCGCCAATAGACCTATCTATCGCTGGGGGGCGTACGTGTTCGTTCGGGTGTACGTGTTCGTTCGACGGGGGGGGGGCGGCGGCGGCGGCATATGATTTTCGCTTTCACCGTGCCCTGCTGTCATGCTGTCATGCATGCGCGCTTCTCTCTCTCTCTGTGTGTGAGGGCTAATAACAGAGAAAGAGCGCTATGATCAATGAACGGAACGCTATTGCGTTGCCAAAAGCCGAAAAATCTATTCATGGCGGACGTAATTTATTTGTGGCATATCAGTGAACACCTCGTCGGGCTGTAACATACAGTAACAGGGCTGGCGTCGGCAGCCTAGTCACAGCCACAACACCAGCTAAACGTGTTTCCTCAAATTTGAGGCGGAGTGGCCACCCTGTTTACCACAGAGATTTTGTGTGCGGTCATATGACTACCTGGCTCCGTCTGATTGGACGTCGCCAGTGGCTGCATTTGATTGGTGAAACACTGTCATATGACAGAGTATCTGTTGGAAGCAGCCAGAGAAGCGGCTTCATTAAAACAAAACAAACAGATTGCGCATTGGATCAATAAAAAAAGTAGCGAATATGTGTGTGTGTGTGTGTGTGTGTGTAAAATCGGCAAGAAAACAAAACATCGCCGATCGTCCTTCCAATCGCCGATAGACGATTGGATCGCCAATCGGCACAACCCTAATTTGTATATATCTTGTATATATCGAACCCGGCCCAACCAGCGCGTCTGATCAAGGAGTCAAGTGCGCAAGGAAATAGGTTTAGGAAATAAGATTTTACACATTTTGTATTCCCGTAAGCCAGACGCTCTTCCACTCTCTGAAAGACATGCAGGTGCGTTCGGGTACCAAAAATATTGTACAGTTTTGCAACGCTGTTACCTCACAGTCACAAGGTACCAGTGAGGAGAAGTGACAACATGTGGCGGTTGGCAGTACTTTGTTGTAAGTTGAACTCACTCTCCCATAAAAGACGCGCTAACCCACTTGCCAAGTGGTCATTGATCTCTTGGCAAAATGTTTAGCATCGTTGCCCAGGGTGCGGGTGACCCGGGTTCAAAACCCGCTCAGGGCAGGCACAGAACAACGTTGGTCACACTTAAAGAGCTCTCCAGCTGGTTTACATTGCAATGTAGCAGAACCAGAGGAATATAGATATATTTTAAATTCCACACTTCCCTCTTCCCTCAACACAACACAACACAACACAACACAACCCCTAAAGGCTGGGTGGGAGGTCCAGGTGCAGTGGTGGACTGGCCATTGGGCAACATGGGGAAATGCCACAACGGCCTCGTAATGACAAGGTGGCGGCATGAAGATGCAGCCGTGTTGATGTGGCCGCAAAAATAAATAAATATACAGTATACACTGCTCAAAAAAATAAAGGGAACACTTAAACAACACATTGTAACTCCAAGTATATCACACCTGTGTGAAATCAACCTGGGATGATCATTTTGATTTACATCGATCATTTTTATGTTATTTTGTTCTCAACACACTCTACTATTGAATAACGATTTTAAACTGCAATATTTCATTAATTGAGATCTAAGATGTGTTGTTTAAGTGTTTCCCTTTTTTTTTTTTGAGCAGTGTATGTAAGAAGGTGGGCCGGGGCTGGCTGGTGTCTGGCCGGCCAACTCTGAACAATAACACAATAATATGGCAGCACAAGAGCAGAAAATAGCCACCCTGGTAGAGTAGCCCCCTGTGTTGTCTCTATGTTGCCCCTAGACTAACACTGAAATTCAAATCCATAACAGTGGTTGTTAGTTGTGTTAAGGAGGACTGGGTTGTCCTCTAATTACAGTGTTGGTGGTTCAATCCCTGGTTCATCCTGTCTACAAGTTGAAGTGTCAGTGGACAACTTGCCGAATGCCAAACTGTGGATGTTTGGTGCTGTAGAAAAGCTCTGTAAGTTCTGTCTCCAGTTCTTTAAAAGTGCTGATGTGCAGGAAAGTCATTTCTTTGATGAATTGTTTGGTTTCCTTAGATCAGCATGTGGAACTGTTGAAACGTGGAACTGAAGACTTTTAAAGATGAAGAGCACATTACTGAGTTTTCTGCCTTTTTCAGGGACGGGGATCAAACCACATCCATTGTTGAAATTCACGACTTTGAATTAAAACCAGGATTTGGGGTTGAGATGTGTAACACACAGTAACACACATTCAGCCAAACATCTGTGTGTGTGTGTGTGAGAGAGAGAGAGCCACGCTGGATTAGATGTAGCTCTCGCTCCAGACTCTTCTCCTGCTCCATAAAGCAGACTTTTCTTTGTGTTCCTGCTCTTCGTGTTTCTACTAAAACACATTTCTCTGCTCATAAACCAACACGCAGCAACAAACTGTTTTTACAGCAGAATGTCGACAGGCTCCTACATCGCTCCACAAATAGACTTTGAAACATAAAACTAAAGTGACAGAGCAGAGAGAGTTCTGCTGGCTGCTGCCCCCCACAGGCCGAGGCCGGCATCACAGCCACATTCCTCTGTTGAAAAGTCTTTTGTTTGTTATACAGGTTCAAACTGAATAATATGATGATTTATGTGAGCGGCGGCCGTGATAACAGCTTCTGATCTAATCTCCTTCAGCATGAGGAAACAATGGAGCTTCCTTTATGAAGGGAAGGAGCGACGTCCCAGTTAGTTAACCTCATTTTCACTGCACTGACGCACATGTTGTAAACTGTTTTATCTGCTCCTATATCATTGAATGTTTGTCTCTTTTATTGTTGTCTGTGTCCTTAATCATGTGTTGTATGTGACCGTAAACTGAATCAAAGCTTTTATGAATCTTTTTATATTTCTAAGACAGATTTGTATAATAGTACAACTTTGTGTGTGTGTGTGTGTGTGTGCACTTACTTGGGGTAGTTCATGCAGTAGAGTGTGTAGATGTCGAAGGCTTCACTCTGAGGAAAGGACAGAACACAGTGAATGTCAGAGGATCAGAGGGGAAACACCATGTTCACTTTAAACACACAAATTACTAGGAGTGTAACGGTACGCACAAGTCACGGTTCGGTACAACAGACACTAATTGAATGTAAAACTAAAAACCATCTTCTGTTATAAAAGTTAAAAAAAATAAAGAATAAAAAGTAAAGAGGAAATAACAACTGGCAACTATTATACTATTATAAAAGAACAAACAAACTAACATCAGTGTTGGTTTACAGTTAATTTAGGCTAGATGCCAGTTGTCTTTTTCCTCACACCAGTGATTGACATATCAGGGTGATATTATAAGCGATTTTTTTAAAGGGATAGTTCACCCAAAATTCAAATTTCACTCATTATCTCCTCCCCCCCATGTGGACTAAGGGCTGGGAGAAGTTTCAGAGTCCTCCGTGCCTTCTCTGAGTTACAGGGGGTCTCCGTGCAGCACTGCATGTCCATATGACGGTTGCGAACGGAGCTCACTTTTCTTCGTCCAAAAAGACACACCAAAAAACATCCAAATACCTCCACACAGCTCGTCTGTAATGTCCGTCTTGTATTGAAGCCCCAACATGAGAAATTGTGTCAGGCAAAGCAGTGAACTGAGACACTGGGAGCTTCCGCTACAAACAAGCTTAAAATATAGACTTATTTAATTTTTTTCAGAACAATTTCTCATGTCGGGGCTTCAATACAAGAGGGACATTACAGACGAGCAGCATGGAGGTATTTGGATGTTTTTCGGTGTGTCTTTTTGGACGAAGAAAAGTGAGCTCCATTCGCTACCGTCATATGGACATGCAGTGCTGCACGGAGCCCCACTGTAACTCAGAGAAGGCACAGAGGACTCTGAAACTTAATTAAATTTTAATTTTGGGTGAACTATCCCTTTAATATTTACTCAGACATATTTGCGGTATGAGTGTGTGCACTGAACCCTGACAGCACTGGATGAATACAAATACCGTTACACCCCTACAAATTACGTTATACAATTTGTAATGGTTATTGTGTATTTGCACATATGACTCAAAATCATTCACAAAAGAAACGTCATTTAATATGTGATGTGTTTATGAACTCCTTTAAGCCTAGAGTATATTAACTACTAGCACCACATGTGTAAAAACGAACATCAGGGTTCAGCTAAAGGCGGATACAAGATGTTTCCCTTTGTCTGAGTTATGTGTGAAGGAGTGTTTACAATTAGAGGTTTATCTCAGGCAGACTGAGACAGCCACTGTGTGTCTGCTCCAGCCCATCCTCTCTCCTGCTGCTGCTACCAGCACTTCCCATCAGTCCATCAGTCAGTCAGCAGGTCGCAGAGAAAGACAGCATTGTGTCAGACCCTCTACACACACACACACACACACACACACACACACACACACAGGTCTTAAAATAGTCTGGTCCCTAACAGTTTAATCTAATGTCCACTGACAGGAAGTTCAGTGCAGATTCAGACTGAACAAACATGAAAACACCTGAAGCTCAGAGATGTTTTCTTCTCCTTATAAATACAGAACATTATTTTTTAAGAAAACTGAGTGAAACTGCTGAGGAACTTGATTTTATTCATATTTACACATTTAAAAGTTTGTTTTTCATGTTTTATTGGGGCCACATATAGAGACAAACTACCTCACACACATTCAGGCCTGTGATCAACCTAGTTGCCATCGACCTACAGTAACAGTGTGTAATGTGTTTGGACTGTGGCAGGAGCCAGAGAGAAGCCACAGGGAGAACATGCAAACTCCACGGGGAATCAAACCCACCACTGTGCTGCCACGGATATAATACAATGAAAATATAAATGGTGAAAAGTCTGAATAAAAGTTGATGAATGGTCATATCTCAACATGCTTTAGTTAGACTGTGATTTGTTTTTACTTATTTATTTATTTTATTTGAACAATTGTAGAATCAACAGAATAAATTAAATTTAAAAAATGATTAAACATGTACAGGTGAGGTAGAAACCCACTCTGGACTTTTCTATAAACCTCACCTGTAAACGTTAATTACACAAATAACAAATTAAAACAAAAAAAATACCATTAATATACTTTAGCTTAATAGCATTATGTAGCTGATGTTATCTGGCCCTCTGCATTGTGTTTGGTGCACATTGCCCCAGGTGGGGTTCGAACCCTGGTCTCCCACACCGCGGGCAACGATGCAAACCGTTTTGCCAAGAGGTCAATGACCGCTTGGCAATCTGGTTTGCACGTTCTTTATGGGTGAGTGAGTGCACCCGGACCCTCCGTTACAATTACAAAATAGATTAAATAGATTAAATATTTCCGTCAGTGACGGGGTTTGGCCATGATGAACAAATACGTGTTTTTCTTTACGTTGTAAACCCTCAAAGTTTGCATCTGTGCTTCTGCTTTGCATGCTGTGGTGTGATGTGTCTTTGCTGCATGTGTTGGGGATGTATTGAATTATGTTTTCTGATTGATGTTATATATGTTCTTTTGTCATGTCATGTTGTATGTTCTTTTGTCAAGTTGTTAATTGCTGTGCATGTTTGTAGATTGCCTTGGCTAATAACTTTGTAATTTTAATCATATTCATATTCTGTTTTTAGGGTGACTTTTTAACATCCGTCTGGGGACTACAGATGAAAAATAGCCTCTTGGCTAATTCTGGCGCATTTACAGTGATGTTATTAATGTGCACTGTCCCTGTTTTCAAATAAACTTATAAACTAAACTCAAACACAGACCTCAGATCAGATCATCAGATCAGCCTCATCTTTATCTAACGGAGCAGGTTCACACTGACAGGTTCAGACATGGCTGACAGCAGAGCAGTTGACTGTCACATCAGAGTGAGGACCAATCATCTTTCAGTTCTCAGTCTCATGCGGAGCCTTGTCCTTTCAATGAGCTCTAAGTTTGTTTGTTTGTTTGTTTGTTTACAACATGTTCCCTACATGGACATCAACCAGAGACAAGGATCCATCCACCCTGCAGGAGTCTGAACAAGTTAGTCCACCAGGCCTTTAACATCCATGTGTGTGATCGTCATGAGATCAGGACACGTCACCTCGGTTCTAGATGTTTCTGATATATAAGTTTGACATTCTGGCCTCATGCCAGGGTCAGAGGTCAGAGGTCAGAGGTCAGAGGTCAGAGGTCAGAGGTCAGAGGTCACAGGTCAGAGGTCATCACAATGATCAGGATAGAAAATCTAATGGAGATCTGATGTTGAAGTCAAATAATGTCTGTGTCTGTCTGTGCAACGCATGAGGACAATGTACCTACTGTTCACATGGACATACACATGTATAAACATACTGTATGTATGCTAAGATTTAACTGCATTAACATGCAGGCAGATGTAGGCACACACACCCACACACACACACACACACACACACACACACACACACAAACAGTCAAACTGTGTTCATTAGGTGTTGGTTTGATCCACAGCAGCAGTGTGTGTGTGTGAATGGAGGCAGCAGTTCTGCTGGTAGTTTACTGAGTGTTTGGGGCTCACGGTGTCATGTTTCCTGTCAGCTAACAGCCTTACACACACACACACACACACACACACACACACACACACACACACACACACACACACACACACACACACACACACACAGCTGTACTGTACTCACCCTCTCTACGAAGCACTCTGCGATGGCGGCAGCATGAGGACTTCTCTCTAGATCCTCCAGTAGATCACTGAGGAGACACACACACACACACACACAGACGTCAGAGGTGCTGGAAGCTGACTGCTACATGTACACACATGTACACACCTGCTACAACTGAACTGGCAGCGTCAGCAAAACATACATATCGAGACGATACCGAGAATTGATCAATATGGAAAAACATATCGTGATAAAGTTTTTTGCCATATGGCCCAGCCCTATGGAGTGCTGCTGGTGTCCACACAGTGATGTACATGTATATATATATATATATATATATATATATGTATATCCTTTCTCTGGTGTTGGGGTCACCAGTGACCCGTTTTCAGGTTTTAAATGCATACAAGTACCACATAAATTTGTTTATAGCATCAAGTCTTTTGGACTTTGCCAGGAACCTTTTTTTTTCCACAAAATTTTAAAATGCTCTGGTTAAAATGATGACATTTGTGGTTTTAGGGTCAATTTTGACCCGGTTATAACGATAAGAACATAATTAGAGTTAAAACTGAAATCCTACGTGCAAAACCAACATTGTCATGGATAAGGAAGTCTAACAACATAACCAAGAGATGAGAAACAAATGGGATGATAAATAATTGTTTTTAGTGTATTTTACAGCAGATTTGAGACTTGGGTCAGAACCGACCCTAACACCATAGATGGCAGCAGAAAGCTGACAAGAGGAAGGGTCAATTGAAGTCAAGGGTCATACTGACAAAAAAGACCCAGGGGCCCACACCAAAAAATACTAAAACCAATATTTTCATGGATAAGGAAGCCTGACAATGTAACCAAGAGAAGAAAAACAAATTGGATGAAAAAAAATGTTTTTAGTGTATTTTACAGCTGATTTAAAACACGGGTCAAAACTGACCCGTACACCAGTAGAAAGCTAACACAAGATGAAGGATATATACAGTATACAGTATGTATATATGGTATGCACCAAGGGCCCACATGAAAAAGACATAAAAAGGTCTTTGCTGATCAGACCCATGTTTTGGGGGGAGTTTTCAGGAGGGAAACTGCAAAAATCATTTCAAAGATTCAAGTTCAAGTTTATTTGTCATAGACATTTAAAAGTACAATGAAATGTAATCTGTCCTGGCTCTCTCTCAGCCCTTAAAACATATAATAGTGCAATAAAAAACCCAATAACAACAGTAACAACATATGATAAAAAAAAACAATGGCAAAATAAAAACGATAGCAAAGTACAATATAAAGCACCAATAAAAAAAAAAATCAATAGTCCCCAGCTTCCACAATCGTTTAAAAGCTACTATTCAGTAGTGTCTGCTCTGACGCTCTAATAGGAAAAAAGGCTGTGGTTCTCAAAAGGTTCTGTTTCAATATCAGTTTTAATATCATTCACAACTCTCTATCTTGGAAATATTCCGGGTTGAGTAAAACTGATATTTATCTTCTTAGGGTCTTGCTGGCTGCAAGTAAAAATGGCCCCACTACAGATTCTTCTGTTACTATTGTAAAACAATTGCATCTCCTAGAGCAGAATCTGACTCTGGGTGGAAAACGATGGCAGACATGGGATGTTGCTTATTTGGCCCATGAGTGAGTCTATGATGTGTTGTGTAAGGTATTTTGTCTTTTGGGTATACAGATCACCCCTGGACCTCGCGTTTGTGTAATTGTTCAGTGTTTTGTATTTTGTCTTTTGTTTTACCTTTTGAGTCTCTGTACTAAAATATGACAATTATCTATAAATAAAGAGCTAAAAAGGCATAAAATGGACATAACAGCTTTGATATAAAATAAAAAAAACATTCAAATCAGATGTAGGATGATGAAATGAGCCTCCAGTCTGCAGCATGTCAGCAACCGCAGACAGGAAGCACAAGCACAGACAGGTCGGGTCTCTGATTCACAGCCAGGCTGCTTCACTGGGGGCCACGGAGAACACTTCACTGTGTAATAGAAATACTTTCGCTGTGTGTGTGTGTGTGTGTGTGTGTGTGTGTGTGTGTGTGTGTGTGTGTGTGTGTGTGTGTGTGTGTGTGTGAGAACAGCCTGTGTTTCCACCCTGAGGTGTGTGTGACGCTGAGCTGACTGTACAACCTGCACACTGTCACCGCTGGCAGCCGGCCATCCTCCAAACCTCTCCTCCCTCCATTCCCACAGTTCATCCTCATCATCCTCATCCTCATCATCCTCATCGTCATCATCATCATCATCATCCCTCCATCCTGCCAAGTCCCAGATACTACACACACGCACACACACACAAATACAACCAATTTCCAAAAGCCTTTTCTTTATCGCTCCATCTTAATCTCTGTCCTCTGCTTCTGTCTCTCATATCCATCCGTCTATCTTCAATGTTTCAGCCAACAGGGCTCTGCACACACACATTACATGCAAAAAGACGTATTACACACTTATAAAACGGAAAGGTGAAATCCGGCGATCTGATTGGTTGTTAACCGTGGTATAATGAGCATATACCACGGCTACTATTCTACTATTTGTTCTCATGTATCCTATCCATGACGACGTACTGTTGCAGTCGGTAGCAAAAGACAGTCGCGGTGTTTTTACGACGTTATAACAAAAAGACTAAAGTCGTTGAATTTACATGTTTAAAGTTAACTTACTGTACAGTAACAATGGTAGAGGGGATTGAGCAGTGACTTTCATCTGAAAAACATGGCGAACATAGCGAGGTGGGACTATTTTTTCCCACACTGGGGCTATTTTATTAGCTAATATGTATAAAAACTACATGAAATTGATTGCGTATTCTTCTTTCATATTGCCATTATTGGTAATAGTTTACTTGCCAGCCCATAGGGCCCCATTGTGAACCCGGAAATGTTGAGTACCCCAAAGTTTTATGTTAGAAATATATAGTATGGGTCCCCAGTATTCAGAAACTGCCGGATGCTAACTTATATATATTGGGCAATTAGCACAATTTACATAATTAGCATAAATTACCATAGTTTCCTATATGGGCAATATTTCCGCAAAATTGACTTGGCTGATCTGGGCAATATTGGAGTGGTTTTAGGGGTTATTGATGATGCTGAATCCATTTCTGACATTTTCAAAATTCAAAATGGCTGTCTAAACCGGTAGTGACCAGATTTAAACCGCCAGTGGGCCGATTTTGATGGATTTCAATCTGGTCCCTTCCGGTTTAGACAGCCATTTTGAATTTTGAAAATGTCAGAAATGGATTCAGCATCATCAATAACCCCTAAAACCACTCCAATATTGCCCAGATCAGCCAAGTCAATTTTGCTGAAATATTGCCCATATAGGAAACTATGGTAATTTATGCTAATTATGTCAATTGTGCTAATTGCCCAATATATATAAGTTAGCATCCGGCAGTTTCTGAATACTGGAGACCCATACTATCTATTTCTAACATAAAACTTTGGGGTACTCAACATTTCCGGGTACTCATTTTTGGCAAGTAGACTATAACCGTTTTATAAAAGCAATATATCACGACAGGCCGTATGCTCATTATACCACTCTAAGGGGGTTGTCGTTTAAATAAACAATTCCAAATTACTTTTTAAATCTGTGCGTCTGTGTGTGTGTGTGCATCATATCCTCTGAAAGCCACATGTAAATTGTCTGTTTCCTTCTGTTGTGGCTTGTCACTTCGGAGCTGATCAGATTTTGGTGGCCAAAGGTCAGAGGTCAAAGCTGTGGTGTCATATCACACAGTTCTGGCCCTGTCAACAAAATATCTCAGTAACGTCTTATGCAAACGTCTTCAAATCTGGTACAAACATTCAGCGGAAGAGAAGAACGTGATTAGAATTTGGTGGTAAGAGGTCGAAGGTTGTTGTGAACATGATATCTCAAGAACTCTGGAAGGGAATCTTTTCAAATGTGTTTTTTTTCTCTCTCTCTGTCAAATTTTCTACCTGAGACAATAAAATAACTGAATCTGATGGAACATACACACGGATATCAGTGTATTTCTTTGAAGACATGACTACGTTTCAACCTATAGGGGACAATAATATTGAGAAAGGGAGCATGAGTGCAACACTTTCCAATGGGAGACTGTATATATTCACAGGGCTTTACAAAGCCGCCTTGATCTACATAAGAGGTCGACGCTGGACTGTAAAGTTGAGCAGGCGTCGTCACCTCGGAGAGCAGATCTCCAGTCACAGGAGGCTACAGTGAAGAAAACAGCTGCAGAAACAGGCCGGCTGCGCTCCAGTATTCATTAAACAGTTTGCTCTGAAGTCATTTCACATTTCTACATCTCTGTATTCACTCTTCTTATTTTCACTCTGTTAGTCTGACTTTCATTCCCAGGCCTTGTGTGTATGAGAGCCTTTCTTCACTTGCTGCATCTCTGAACATGTTCTCGCCACATGGTCTCGTTTTCTGAAACCAGGTCAGCGAGGAGAATGCGCTAACATAAGCTTGGCCCGCTCCTCGGCCCGCTCCTTTTGTTTACATACGCCGTGTGTGCGTGATTCGTGTGCCGACGCGCAGTACGAAGTTTTGTGATTTCACACATACGCTGATGTGAGTGTGCTTTAGACGTGTTGGCAGCCAATTTAGAATCAGCAGGGCATTTACTGTCGAACAGGAAACTTATTGTTCGAGCTGCCCTCGCACCAAATGCAAAACCGTGACACTGTGCAGACGCAGGCTGAGTCTCACATTAACAGTGTGAGTGTGAAGCGCCGAGGCGGTGTTACATGCACACACACAAAAGCCTACAACTTGTAGCCTACTGCACGGTGTGATACAGTACACTCTGTACACTAGTGCAGCGGTTGAAAACAACTGGGAGCAGGCTAAACATAATCTACTGCATGTACAGTAATGTGCTGTATCACTATGGTGGCAAGTGACTGCGACACTGACTACGTTTACATGCAGTCAATATTCAGGTTAATGTCAATATTCAGGTTTCTGAAACATTCAGAATAACCTGTTTACATGCCTGAGCAAACAGAGTTTTTCCTGTAGACATGGTCATTGTAATCAGTTGGACATCCCAATCAAAACAGCGACGCAAGGAGAACGTCATGACACAATGCTCGTCAATTCCACTTTCTACCGTCTACAAAAGATATGATCTTCATGTCTTTCACCACTAATGAAGTGATTTGTTTCCTCCTCACTCCAAAAGTCTGGTGTTTTCTTGCGTTTCGCCATGTTTACAACAAGTAGTTCTTGTAGTACTCAAAAGACCAAGATTCCTTGCGAATAGAACATGCACAGAACACAAATGAATGTTCCTTTCCATGGGGATATCCCGATAGGCGTACATGACCAAATATTCAGGTTAGAAAAGGAGTAAAGGGTTATTGACTGCATGCAAATGTAGTCACTGTCACTTCCTCAAGACAGGGGTTGTACCTTTTGAGCTGCTAGAAGGCTTTTATTGTGAAAATCCTGTGGGGTGTCATCAAGGGAAGCTTAAATTAGATTAGAAAATAAACCATAAACATAAGAAACACTGAGGCTGTCAGCTGAGATCGAACATTTCTCATCATCACTGACATACAGTGATGGGAATAACGGCGTTATAAAATTATTTATTCATTATTTACAACGTTACATTTTTCAGTAATGATTCATCAAAAAAGTTACTGACAATAAAATGTGCCGTTACTTGACTCAAGAAGTCCTGTCACAAGTAATACACCTGTTTAAGTGTATGTGTAATACACATTTTATTTCAGTGCATCAACTAGTCAGATAAAAGCCAACTCACTCAGTATTCCTCCACACACAACAGGTTTCGTGGATCCTGTCTGAGCGGAGGGATACTGAGTGAGTGGGTTAGTTCCAGATAAACGGGAGGTTAGGGGGGCGAGTCCAGGTAATTTGACATATTTGAGCAATTTTATAAGAAATAATGCAATAGTTACTTTTCCTAATAATTACTTACTTTTATAATGTAGTATTTCAGTTACTTTGGGGAAAGGTAACTAGTAACTATAACTCATTACTTGTTCAAAGTAACGCGCCCCATGCACACTGCTGACATAGACTGAGTATTGCTGAGCCTGTGTGGGTGTTGAGGGCGTTTGACGAGCTCTGTGCAGCTGAAACTGCTCGTTTCCCCACGCTGCAGTTTAAAGATAAGACACAGACCTTTATGAGAGCTCCAGCAGTAAAACGAGCTGTTGCATGAGACTGAAACCCTCTGGAACGATCTCTGAGAAGTTCACATTTTGTTTTTACTTCCTGGAACAGATTCTTGTTGCTGTGCAGAAACACGAGCCAAATGCCTGATGACTATCTACAAAAACTGCAGCTCACTGAACAATATGTCAGGAAACCCTGGAGCTGCCGGAGCCTCGGAGATTTCAGTGGAGGGATTTTTACACCTGAATATATTTTGCATTACATCAGATGATTGTAAAATAAAGAGAGGAGAGGAGAGGAGAGGAGAGGAGAGGAGAGGAGAGGAGAGGAGAGGAGAGGAGAGGAGAGGAGAGGAGAGGAGAGGAGAGGAGAGGAGGAATCCAAACACAACTATAATTTTTCTAAGAGTGGTGGAAAAGGACCAAAGGACTGGGCTGAATGAGGGTAAACAGTGTTAAACTAGACAGAACAGGCCTGAAAACAAAGTGGACGAGACACTGAACATCCAACAGAACTGAGAAGCTTTGACAGAACCAAACATGACCTACTGTACCATCACCATGGTTACAACCACAGATCTCTCTGGTCTGAGAACTGATGTCAGAAAACAACTCGACAACAAAAACGTACCAATGTTCACAAGTGTTCATTCCCTGCTTCCTTACTGTAAGTAAAACCCCCAGCTGGTCCGTATGAGGACAGACAGGGATGAAATGAGATTTATTGAGGGAATTTAACGAGGTTAATTTCCTTGTCAAAGCCATTTAAAGTTGTATAACACATAAACACACACACACATACACACAATATGAGGTTTTACCACAAAACTCTCGCTGCATTCTTAGTTAACAAGCTGAAATCAAGTCTTTAATTATCACAAATACACGCACATAATTATTTTGTACACAAGCATGTACGGACAGACACACACACACACACACACACACACACACACTCTCTCTCCTTCTATTCTTCCTCTTGTCCCCCACTTGCTCACTCTCACTCTCCTCTGGCGTCAGGCCTCATTTTGTGGCCGGCGGACGTCATTAGCGGGGGATTGTGGGAGAGGAAGAGGGAATTCTGGGTGTGTTTTTTTAATTTTTTTTTCTAACGGGGTGAAAACAGAGAAGGGAGTGGGAGGAAGATGGGCCGGTAAAGAGACGATGACATCAAGGGAGAGAGAGGGGGGGGCGGGCTTCTGATAGAACAGTTTAATAAGACAAAGAGAAAGTCTAGGAAACACAGAGACGGAGAGGGGACGGGCTCAAGGTCAGAGAGAGAGAGAGAGAGAGAGAGAGAGAGAGAAAGCCCATAATAAGAGACAGGATGGGTGGATGTTTGGTGTGGGAATAAAGTCAAACATGAATAGAACAATAAGAAAAGAGAAGATAAAGGAGGAGGAGAGAAACTACAGAGAGAAGTCAGACATCCTCATGTCAAACTGACTAATGACAAGTCTATCTGATGTACTGGGGTCTATAGGAATCAGCCTCACATACACACACACACCACACACACTCGACCTTTTCCCTTAAAGAGATAGTTCAACATTTTGGCAAATTGGCCCATTGCTATATAATCCCTATAGTTTTAGGAGTAGGTTCGTTAGCTTTAATTGTCGGTGCAAGCTGTTTTTAGAACGGTGGAGCAGAGCCGTGAGCTGCTCAGAGCTACGCTACGGAGGCTCATTATGGGATTTCTTGGTTTCCCTCATCAAACTCATCAAATACACAATCCAACAACTCCACAACGCTCTGGTGGACAAGTTGTGAGCTGCACATTCACCACGCTATGAGATAATAACACAACGTTACCAGACAGAGTTGTTTTAGAGGTAAATACATGCAAAACAGCTGATGTGTATTCCCATCACAGACAGTTTTTCAGCAAGCAGTCTCTGCATTTGCCTCTAAAACAACTCTGTGTGGTAACGTTGTGTTATTATCTCATAGCGTGGTGAATGTGCAGCTCACAACTTGTCCACCAGAGCGTTGTGGAGTTGTTGGATTGTGTATTTGATGAGGGAAACCAAGAAATCCCATGAGCCTCCGTAGCGTAGCTCTGAGCAGCTCGCGGCTCTGCTCCACCGTTCTAAAAACAACTTGCACCGACAATTAAAGGTAACGAACCAACTCCTAAAACTATAGGGATTATGACAATGGTCCAATTTGCAAAAATGTTGAACTATCCCTTTAAACATGTAAAACTCGGTCATAAAATACATTCAGCAAAACATAAAATGGTCTTAATTGTTGCATGTTTCAAGTCAGCACAAGTTTTGCACACTGCAACCTGTGAATGGTCAATGGGTGGTTCCAACACACTCAACACACATGATGATATCAATATCAAACCTAAACTGACTTTATGATCCAACTACAGACAAACTGTAACCTAGTCTTACTGCAGCAGATCAGAGCAGAACCATCCACAGCAGATGGGGGTTCCTCCTGGAGATCATTAACATCCTCATCACTTAAGGGATTTGTTCAGTTTTAGACACTTTCTCACATCAACTCTGGAACTCTGAAGACATCCAACTACAGAAATAAAAACATCTGTTTCTCCTCACTTGTCTTTTACCTTCACTGAACTTACGAGTCAAAATTTCAATTGATG
Source organism: Trachurus japonicus (assembly GCF_045865225.1). Lineage (NCBI taxonomy): Eukaryota > Metazoa > Chordata > Actinopteri > Carangiformes > Carangidae > Trachurus > Trachurus japonicus. The sequence continues at coordinate 41,447,969 of NC_140919.1, read as the reverse complement.
TTTTCGAGTCGCAGTTTTGTTTTTCCCACCTCAGCTTTATGACACATTTTCATCATGTCACTTCTTTTCTCAGGGGTTTTAGCTGCTAAATAAACAAACCTACCCCTGACCCCACATGCCCCCATGACACTTGAACCCTGAACACCCGAGCCGGGCCCTCCTCTGTGGGCCGAGGCCAAACCAAACACCCGGGGCCAAGGTCTGTTTTTCATCTTCACACGGGGCAAGTCGACTCTTTAACAGAGTGATAAACAGCAGCTGACTGTGTGGCATCTGAGATATGCTGCTTAACTAAACTGATGATAGACAGGGGAGGGGGAGATGGAGGAGGAGGAGGAGGAGGAGGAGGAGGAGGAGGAGGAAGAGCAGGAGGAGGACGGAGAGTTATATAAGAGAACAGTGATAACGGCAGAAAAGAAAAGAAAAACACATGGAGAATTGAACAACAGCTGCTTTATCAGCTTCATCCTATGAAAGTTGTACGTTTGGGCATTTAGAGATAAAATCAGACTGAAAGTGTTTCTTCAGAGGCCAAGCTGCTTATGCCTCTGGAGTTTCACTGACTAGAGAGATGATGCGACTGAGAAGCACACGGTCTCTTCCAGAAGAGACACAGACCTCACATTTCATGGACGGACACAATTCAGATGTTCATTTTCCCTTTGAAAATCCTCAAAAGCCTGGAACCCTGCATGTCACAGCGTCTGTACTCACTTAACACGTCACGGCCATCAGTGGTTTGTGCTATTGAGCCAGCTACACACACTACATAGATATATTTGTATATAGATAATGGATGGATGTTTGTGTGTGTATGTGCAATGGTTGGTGGGTTTTTACCCAGCCAAGACATGTGTTGAAAATGAAATCACTGCAGGAAATCCAAAACTAATGAGTGTTAAAACATGGATTTGGGTTGAGTCCATCATCCAACAGAGTTTCACAAACACCTGAGGAGCTCAGTTGATTTGGAGTGGGACAGAATAAAAGCAAAAACGATGGCGACTGAACTCATGTTGTGATTACTGTGCACATGTGTTAAATTTTATGGAGAAAAAGTCTAATTGTTTGTCTATTGTTGTACAATAGAGCTCTTGTTTCCACTGTGCAGAGGAAGAACAAGGGATGGAAATCTCCTGTTCTGGTCTGTGCTGCAGGTTTCCATTGGTTCCCAGGCAACATGAGAATGGGATGTGAAGTGACATAATCAGATGATTGTTAAAATTAAACAAAATATTCTTTTGAATCAGAATGTTATGAGTTTCACCCAGCGTACAGACCCACATAATAAAATCCCACAGTATTTACTGTTGGCTGCCCTGTGCAGTAACTCACGGTGGGTACTGTGTGCGTTGTGAAAACAAGTTCCTGTGACTTGTTTGATGCATTGCTCTCAGCTCTGTGGAGGTGCTGCAGCTGTAAAACTATCAATGTGTTTCATGAGCTGCAGCCTCCAATCAACTCGACTCGTCAACTAACCTAACGACCGGTTTTTAACTGAGGAAGTGAGGTGTTCTCACTCTGCTGCAGTTTATTTCTCAAGAGTGGCCGACTACAGGAATGACTGTCGGGCTCACCATTTAAAGGGATAGTTCAACATTTTGTCAAATTGGCCCATTGCCATAATCGCTATAGTCATAGCAGTAGGTTCATTACCTTTAATTGTAGGTGTAAGCTATTTTCAGTACGGCGGAGCGCAGCAGCTGGCTGCTCAGAGCTACGCTATGGAGGCTAACGGAATTTCTTGGTTTCCCTCATTAAACTCATCAAATACAAAATCCCAAAACTCCACAGCGCTTTTGTAGACAAGTTGTGAGCTGCACAACCACCACGCTATGAGATAATGACGGAACGATACGAAATGGAGCCGTTTTCGAGGTAAATACATACAAAACCGCTGATGCGCGTTGCGTTCAGGGACAGTTTTTCAGCAAGCAGTCTCCGTATTTACCCTGTATTTACCTCGAAAACGGCTCCGTTTCGTATCGCTCCGTCATTATCTCATAGCGTGGTGGTTGTGCAGGTCACAACTTGTCTACAAAAGCGCTGTGGAGTTTTGGGATGTTGAATTTGATGAGTTTAATGAGGGAAACCAAGAAATTCCCTTAGCCTCCATAGCGTAGCTCTGAGCAGCCTGCTGCTGCGCTCCGCCGTACTGAAAATAGCTTACACCTACAATTAAAGGTAATGAACCTACTGCTATGACTATAGCAATTATGGCAATGGGCCAATTTGCCAAAATGTTGAACTATCCCTTTAACAAAAAAGGTAAAAGGTGTATCAGAGTAGAAGATTGCACTGTTCCCATGGAGAAGAGGTTACCTTGTGTTGAGACTGAATTTGAATTGAAATGTAAGTGTAAAGTTTACATTTCATTTCATTACATTTTACATTTACATTTTACATCCTTCTCCTAGACTGTTACTTACAGCAGCACTGCAAAAGCAAACACCACAAAATGTAATTGCACAATCATTTTTCTACACAAGTAATGATGTGAATGTTAAATTATGTATATGTCAACTCAAGTCACATGTGAATCTGGTCTCTGGATGTAAAGAAGGTTTCTAGATGTCAACTTGGTTTCTGGATGTCAACTTAATCACTGGATGTGAATCTGGTCTCCAAATATAAACCTAAACCTGTTCTTTGGATGTGACATCCTGGTCTCTGGGGGTTTTATTCATTCATTCATTCATCCATTCATTAAACCCTAATGTGAAATACTAATCTGATTACAGAGTAAAAGAACACATCCACAGATCAACAACATTACAGGAGGAATGTGTGTGAGGATGTGAGAACGTTGTGGCTGGCTGTCACTTCTTCAAAGTGCCGTCTGAGGGTTCAGACATGGTTTCAGAGTGAAGGTCAGAAACATGGTTCAGGTTAAGGCTGGGGCAAGAGGATGAGGAATGTTCTCTGTTACTGAGGGTCCTCACAAGTAGAGTAGGACAAACCTGTTTATTATCACATCATGTTGTCCGTGACCTCAGATCAGTATGGGGGGGGGGGGGGGGGTCAAATTCTAAATCAGTGAAGGAGAAATGTGAGCACACGCATCAGAAAAATAAAGAATACAATAACTGAACCAAGGAAAACAAAGAGAACAGGCGAGAGTGAAACACTAATCAATACATCAGTGTCTGACATCACTGATCACAGCTCATCAGTCTGACTCAGCGGCTTCATGGGAAACAGCTGATGATGATGATGTTGTAAAAATTCCCAGGAATCGGGTTATCTGACTGACTTCACTGTACATGAATGAGCAGAGTCTGTGTGTGTGTGTGTGTGAGTGTGTGGGCGCACACGTAATCTGTATCCTGCATCTGCTCCACTCATTCACTAACATATATAGGGCCCTAGTTTCGTGGTGCGGTGCAGGTTCCGACCAGAGCACGGCGCATGGTCAGTTTGTTAGGCCGCGGTGCGCTGAGATGGATGTGGCAGCCCAGCAGAGGGAGGTGTCACAGATTCAGCTTGGTGCAGTGAAACAAACACAATTTAATGCAACTAATTGAATCAACACCTGAATTTATATCTATATAGATTGTCCCATCACATCTGACGTCAGATCAAAGGCTGTTGGCACGCGTAACGGAAACTCAGCCTGACTGAATTAACACAGCTGAAACTGTGGTGCAAACTAACGAGAAACTAGCTGACAGTAGCTATAACCCAAATAACCTATAATAGCCAAGCTAGCACTAGGCTTTAACAGACTACTACTGCATTTTTCGGACTATAAGCCGCTACTTTTTTCCCCGCCCCGGTGTCCCAGCTCTTGTTTCTGTGCATCGCAACACAAACACACTCTGTAACCCATAATCTTGTGTTTATGACGGTTAAGACGACACAAACACACATGTCGTAACATCGTATATGTTATGTAACGTTATCCACCGCTCCATTTATTGATTTTTCACCGGCTTCGTTGTAAACAAATGCACATGGAGGAGAGGAATGTAACCAGAACAGCAGAAAAGCGAGCGGACTTGCACAGTTCCCTACTGTCTTTCTGTGTACATTTCTCATGTTACATCATGAAAACCTGCAGCTTATGTTTAAGTGCGGCCTATATATGTGTACAAAATGTATTTTCTTTTCAAATTTAGCTGGTGCGGCTTATACTCAAGTGCGCTCAAGAGTTCGAAAAGTGCGGTTACACGCCGCGTAGTTGCATGACTTTTCACCACCACTAAGCAGCTCGTCAGCGCGAGTCTCGACTTTTCGCGTGATGGCGTATAATGTCCCCGACAGGGTTTGTCCGCGGTAGAAAATGGGGCAAAATATTGACATAATTGTGCAATTTTTATTAGGAATTTTCATCTCTGGTCGTCTGGGTTCCACTCCAGCTATTGCACACCGACCGATAGCCGAGGCAGTTGATTAGGTCCCGACCCCGACCTGAGTGACATCCGTACGGGTCTCGGATCGGGTTTTCATAGACCCGTGAAGACCTCTAGTGTGAGTTTGAGACACCGACAGCTACAGGGAGTCTCCTCAGGAACTAACCCCCCAGAAGCATGTGGCCTTGGAGCTGCCACAGCTGACTTCCATCCATATGGGCTTTTACTGGCCGCCTCTTTGTACCTGGAGTCCTATGTGTGTGTGTGTGTGTGTGTGTGTGTGTGTTAAGGGTGTGTATGTTCATGGACTGAACTCACTGGCCAATCACAACCGAGTTTCACCCCTCACTGTCCCGGCCATGGTGTCATGTTTGAACTATGCTGGATGATGTAGCCACTCTGGACTTGTTATGTCTGCCCATCTGGTTCTCTCTCTCTCTCTCTCTCTCTCTCTCTCTCTCTGTGTGTGTGTATGTGTGTGTGTGTGTGTGTGTGTGTTCTCCTATTTTCTCTCCTTTCTTGAACAAAGAAAGAGAGAGAGAGAGAGAGAGAGAAACCAGGTCAGATGTTTTTGACAAACTCTGTGCGACCCTGAGCGATGGAGGGGAAGGAGGAGTTGAGTGAGTGAGGTTTGAGGGGATTTCTTGCTCTTGGAGCTTTCGTTACCTCATTATTAACTAATTGACTTCATTAAACGTATAAATCTAATTAAGCTCAGAGAGGGACATGGAGATGCAGGCACCACCCCCGCCCTCCGTCTCTCCTCCCTCCGTCTCTCCTCCCTCCTCCCTCCCTCTCCGCCTCCCTCGCTCCCTCTCATAGGATATTTCCCATGAGAACCAGGGACAGGAAGCCTGGATGGAATGAAAACTGTGTGCGTTTGGACTCACACATTTGTGCTTTTGTGTTGGTGACTGTTACTGTTTGAGTGTGTTCCTCTGCCTGAGTGTGTGTGTGTGTGTGTGTGTGTGTGTGTGTGTGTGTGTGTGTGTGTGTGTGTGTGTGTGTGTGTTCGTGTATGTGTGTGTTGGAACAGACACAAAGAAAGTGAAGTGTGAAAACAGGACTCAGCAGGGTGGGGTGGTGGAGGGTTGTGTGTGTGTGTGTGTGTGAGCGTGTGCGTGTGTGTGTGTGTGTGTGACATATTTTAACAGCTTCCTTCCCAGGCTCAAAGCAACTCACCCCCTACCCTGCCCCCACTCCCATCCCACCACACACACACACACACAGACACACACACACAGCTCTCTCTTTTTCTTGACTATCTGCTGTGTGAAGTTCGACAGTATTGATAAATATTTGATTGCTTGATTAGGTGTGTGCTCATGTTCCTTTCTCCTTCGACCCATTGCAGTTTAAAGGGATAGTTTTGGCAAATTGGCCATAATCCCTATAGTCATAGCAGTAGGTTTGTTACCTTTATTTGTCGGTGCAAGCTATTTTTAGAACGGCAGAGCAGAGCCGTGAGCTGCTCAGAGCTACGCTACGGAGGCTCATTATGGGATTTCTTGGTTTCCCTCATCATCAAACCCATCAAATACACAATCCAACAACTCCACAACGCTCTGGTGGACAAGTTGTGACCTGCACATTCACCACGCTATGAGATAATAACACAACGTTACCACACAGAGTTGTTTTCGAGGGAAATTCATGCAAAACCGCTGTTGCCTTCAGGGACAGTTTTTCAGCAAGCAGTCTCTGCATTTACCTCTAAACAACTCTGTTCTGTTATTATCTCATAGCGTGGTGAATCTGCAGGTGACAACTTGTCCACCAGAGCGTTTTGGAATTGTTGGATTGTGTATTTGATGAGTTTGATGAAGGAAACCAAGAAATCCCATGAGCCTCCGTAGCGTAGCTCTGAGCAGCTCACGGCTCTGCTCCACCGCTTACATCGACAATTAAAGGCAACGAACCTACTGCTATGACTATAGTGATTATGGCAATGGGCCAATTTGCCAAAATGTTGAACTATCCCTTTAAGTTCCCTGAAAATAAAAGAGGATATAAATTGTATATTCACATTTTTGAAACCCTGTTGAAGAGTGTGTAGGGACTTGGGACAGAGCTGGTACTGAGGGATTATAATGTGGAATTCCTGGGAATCTAACCCTCTACCTGTCACCGCTGCAGAGTTATGACCTCAACATGAGCGGCCGTGTGAATGAGCAGATGTTGCTCAGAGACACATCACCCGTTCTCTTGGATCGTGGCCAAATGATTAGTTGAGTCACTGTTGGTCGATGTGGCGGCAGCCAGATAAACACACAATGCTGTTCACACACACCAGACAGTTTTTTCTGGCATCACAGCGCTGTGAAGTCTGCTGAAGTCTGCTCAGAAACACCAGTGTCCCCGTGTTGAGCTTCTCCTACATCTCTCAGAGCTGACCATGTCAAGTATTACATACAGCTATGAAGGAGTGGAATGCCCTTCCGAATTATGTTATACAACAAATAAACATGGTTAGTTTTAAAATGAAATTATTTGGATCATAATTTTGACCATTAGTGTAAATCTGTAAATTGGGTCATGGCATCCTTGTGTGACAGGGTACATCGTAAATGTTGTGTCATGATTCAATGTAGGACCTGGTAATGTTTAGGTTTGGTGTTCGTCTTGGATGTTTTGTTTGTATGTGTATGTATGTACTAAGTATGTGACTTCTGTTTTTATGTATTAAGTATGGGTCATTTGCAGATGGTTTGTATTTGTCACTTATGACTGATGTGATATGGCTACTAGCTACTAACTATGCAGGGTGGACTGGGCCCTTGTACTGAATACAGTGATGGTCTTGAAAATGGTCTCGCATTGGTCTGGTCTCGGTCTTAACTTGGTCTCAGGTTAGCTGGCCTTGGCTACAACACTAGCCCCCACCCCTCCACCTCACCCCTCACCTCACTGTGTATGGTGATGCAGACCGACCACACCGTCTCAGAACCTTCACAAACTCAGCTTCCTCCCTACATCCTTTTCCCTTCTAAACAAACCCGCTAAATCTTAATTGGGTTGTTATCCCTACTTTTCATTCTTTTTCTTGAGACTGTGCTTTTTTTATTATATATTTTTTAAATCTTTTTAATGCTCCTGACACTCCTGCACTTTATTTGAGTTTTTAATAGTTCTCATCAGTACTTTTTATCTACCATATTTATATGTATCTGAGTGAATGAGAGAGTTGTGTGTAGGCTATGTGAGAACTGTGCGAAGAATGTCAAATGTACTGGTTTTTTATCTGTTTTGTGTACTTATGTAATGCAGTTACTTGCGGCACTTGACTGTCCATGACAAATTTCCCTGCAGGGACAATAAAGTTGTATTGATTGATTGATTCAGTGTGGTTTTTGTAGACCACATCCTTCAAACAATGCTGCCCCCTGAATTGGAACGCACCCCCATCTGAGTGACACTCACCATCTATCTCACCATCACAGATAGATGAGTGTGATATCACCGCAGTCTGCCCTCAGTCGATGTGGAGAATGGAGGTTGCTTTCTTTAAAGTAAACCGCTGTACGCGAACGCACCAAACTAGCATGACACAGAAACAGGCACATACTCTCTCTCTCTCTGTGTCTCTCTCTGGCTTTGCGACACAGGGTGGAATATCACTCAGCATTCCTGCTCTGTAAAACCTGATCTGGGCCTTGAAGAATCTGTTTCACTCATATTAGCTCAGCAGCTGCTCGCAAGTCTTAAAAAAAAATCAGTAGATTCCCCCTCATGAGAATCAAACTGGCGGCGTTGCCTTTTCTGCCTCTCTGCATCTGAATGTTTCCAGCACCAGCTTATCTCTCGGTCTGTCTTTACCAGACTCTGGGCCAAGATATGTTACCCACAAAATACTTTCCAGTCTCAAATTAACCAAAAATATCCTACATATGATGAGCAGTGGGATAGCTTTTCACTGTCAGATGAAGAGATGTGGTCAGAATTTAGCTCAGAGGCATATTTCTCTGCTGTTTGGACGGTGTTTAAATATCGCTAATGAAATGGAACCTTTCAATACCTGCAGAGCTGTCCCCCCGCAAGACCACTCCCGCTAACAGCCGGACTTAGTGGCTGCGGTTTTCGTGAAGAAGTGAAAAAGATCACTGAACTACAGCTAGGGGAGACAAAGTCTGGCCGTTACAGGCATCAACGTCGAGGGCTGAAACATCAGAACCAGAATCAGAATCGTGTTACTGCCAAAGAGTCGGTACATCTACAAAGAATTGGACTTGGTGTACATGAAGCTAACACTGAAGAACCTGCAGTTCCTCTAATGACCATCAGAGTCAGTCATGGGCTCCAATGTAAAATGTGCAACAGAAATAAACACGTTGACAGCCTGGTGGTCTCCCTACGCTGCACTACAGTCTCAGCTCTGCACAGGCCCCTCCTCTTTTTTGGCCCACGGTAAAAGGGGCGGGGTCAGACTCTGCCAAGATGGCGACAGTGGTGCAGATCACTCTGAGCTTCAAAATGTTAGTGTCACAGAGGCTATGTCGGTCTTTACTTCCAGTCTACGGATTGTTAGCACTTGATCCCCTGTTATGTTAGGGTTGGGGGGGGGGGGGCTGATGTAGCTGAAGGCTGAGATGAGGTCTTGCATACTTTTCCGTGGATATATCTTCCATTTGAATTCGCATTTGCATAGGTCAATACAATAAACTTGTGTCTGTCTTAGCTGGGTTCTTACCCCCCCACCCCCCACCAACACACACCACCCCCTCTCCCTCTCTCAGGCTCCCCTGACAGTCCCTAACCGTGCAGGCTCACTGGTTCATTTTTCATGTTTGCGCTGTTGCATTTGAACAGAGACAGAGACAGAGCACATTAGTAGAGAGTCAGAGAATTTCATGATATCTATTCCATCTGTTGCGTGTTTCTTCACAGGAGTCATCATCGACAGAGCCTGGGGTTTTCTGTGTTTTTCTCATGGGCACAAACCCCCATCACGCCAAATCAGAGCTCAGAATTGACTGACGACACCGACTGAACATGGTGACGCTCAGTTAGTCCAACCCTGACATAGAACACGCATCAAATCCTACTAGAGGACTGGTAACTAAGTGGCAATAAGCCAATAATTCATATATATAGCCATGCAATGTACATATCATCCACAGCTTGTACAAGTATCTATCCAGCTTACTATTTATTTTCATGGCATTACCATTGTCTATTTGCACTACATGTGCCACTTTACTTATTTATCTTATTTTATTTAACTATTTTTTGTATCATTCTTATTCTTATTATTCTTAACTTATTGTTCAGTTGTTGTTGAATGTCTTTTATGTGAATGTCAGAGAGCTATGCAAAACACAGTCAAATTCCTTCCTTCCTTCGTATGTATGCAACATACTTGGCCAATAAATCCAGTTCTGATTCTGAGCCGGCCTCGAAGGACCATCTCCTGGAATTGAAAACAGAGCTTGGTCTAGTTTTACACTGAGCAGAATGAAACAATTTAACTAGAACATGTTTACATTGTTGGTCCTACACAAATATAAGTGATGAAGGGCCGTCTTGGTGGCTCATCTCCAACCCAGCTGAACGTAGCAGGTTGACTTTACAGCGACGGTGCCTCAGCTTAGACTAAACAAACAGCACAGGGTGAAGAGGAGCAGGTGACCTACCTGTTGAACTCGTAGATGTCCTCTATGTTGCAGAACAGAGTGCTGACCTGCTCCGGCTTCAGCGGCAGAGCTCCGCAGTCGATGATGCAGCCGAGATAGTCCTGCAGACACACACAACACACATCAGAGATTAAATATATATATTTTTTTACAGTTTATAGTGGATGACTTATTTTAGTTTGACAGTTGTCCTGACAAAGAGCAGGCTAAGGTTAGCCGCCCACTTTTCTCTTTGCCACAGAAAACACACTTTCTCTACACTCAGTGTTTTTATTGAGGCTTTATTTGATGTCACTGAAAACACTGCCCTCAAATTGAAGTTGGTTGCTGCACCATCTCACAAAATTACATCTCCCACAGGTATTTGTTGTTTGACAATAACTTTATTTTATATGGCACATTTACAAACATGCATACCATAGTGCTTGGACAAATAAATCAACAGCAATAATAGTCAATAGCAGTTATAAGGCAATAGATGAGGACAGCTAGAGGCATCAGATGTCATATTGAAACACACACGCACTCACACTCCCACGCAAACCCAGTAAAAGCAATAAAAGAGTCAAACGGAGACAATAAAAAGATAAAAAGGAAAGCATGTCTATAAAAGTGAGTTTTTTGAAAGAAGTTACTGCCTCATGTGCTGGGTTGATCCAATATGGAGGAATCTTGATGACAAAAAAGCTTTAGCTTGATTCTCTGTTTCACTTCTGTTTTGGCTCGGATCTATCCTTTTTTTTATTTCCATTGATGCTTCCATGCCTCTAGAAATTACAGGAAACAGGGAATGAAACACTATTGAAACCACAGTGCTGGTTGATGTTGTCAAAAATAAAATCCAACATTCCAGTAACCTGCAAACTCTATGTAGAGAGACAGAGGTGGAGGTGGCAACACTGCAGCAGAGATGCAGCTGGTGTGAACAGGAATTATTTTTACTAGTAGTAATGCTGTTATTTCCATCACAACTGGCTCCTTACTGTAAGTTTCACATAAACACAGTTGGATATCTGGTCTATCTTGGAGGAAGGAAATCAGTGTCAAAAGTTGTTTGACATCTTCAGGAAACGTAAACAGGCGACCACGTCTCATAAAGTCACCTACCAGACTACAACATCAAACCAGAGCTTTCAGGTAACTGATAATGGCGTGAACAGGAAAGCGGCTGTGTTGTCAGAGACGCCCTAACAGACAGGAAGTCAAACAACAGACAGGAAACCAGGAAGTTGAAAGTGTGAGGGAGCAGAGAAAGTGAAGCTGATGATGGGATCTTCACAGACACATCTGGCCCACGGTGACTGACAGGTGGTGGAGGACAGTTGGACTTGAACCAAGCTCCTTGGCAGTGAAATACCTGGAGTGTGTTACTGTGTTAGTCAGTGCGTTAGTTTACACACTGCAGTGCTCGCACAGCACGGGCACCTGGGTTAGGAGAAGCTGAGTCGGCTCAAACGGAGCACCGACGCTGCTCTGGTACCAGCTAAGTGCTACCAGCTGTTTCATTCATGCTTCACAGCTGGAACATCCCACCATAGTCATCCTCATCACGCCGACGTGCCACCTCCTCCAGCTGCAGCTCCTGTCCAACACACTAACTGCTGTCTCATGTTGGTGATTTAAAGCCCCAGTTTGTAACTTATTTGGCTTTTTATCAGCAAAAATTAAATATTGCTTTCATAAATCCGTATTTCACTGAAGTCGAATCACACCTGCATACAAATGAAAGCTTTCTGGTTCCTTAGAATGAGTTGTTACAGTCGTTACAAATACATAAGTGGGCGACGCACCGAACCGAGGCGGCCATGTTGCATCGTGACCGTAGGTAACCACGGAAACTGAGCGGAGCTGTGGGCTCGGCCTGTTAAAACTGTCACCACTGTGTAGTGTGAGGAAGGACGGAGGCACTGGTGTTGCATTCAGGTGCAGTCAGGCAGACGGCCGTCAGCAAACCAACCGGATGTCATTTTACTCCACGAGAGAAAGACGGTAAAACAATACCACATCACCATGACAACATATTGTCAGGCCTGTATTGTTTTGCCTCGTGCTGGCCGACCACTTGTTTACATAGAGGCTTGTTTATCCTGTTACATGCAGCGTCTGTTGTCTGTCTGACGTCTGCCCCATTTCACCTGAATGCAACATCAAGAATACGTTCAGATATGCAACCGCACCGCTAGATGGGGGGAATTCCTACAGATTATATATATAATACGTTTACTAAAACCAAAGATATTCAATAAATGGAAAGATACTCCATGAGCGGCTGCTCCAATGATATGAAATGGTATACACTTCCTGTCTCTCTAAATGGGCGTGGCCAACCGTCACCCCACCTCGTCTGTGAACGTGTGTGTGGATTTATACAATTTTTAGGTAGATGAAAGTGAGATATTTATATTTTCTTATGATAACATTAAATATTTACACTACTAACAGTAATATTTAGCATGCCAAAAATAATTTAAATCATTTTCACGGGATTTCGCGGCCGTTTGTTTGACGTTGCCTAGGAGATCTGTGCCAAATCTCGCGAGAGTGTGTCGTAGAGACAGAGACAGGTCTTGAACAAAGTGGATTTTCTCCGGATCTCTCCGTCTGAAAATTACCATTTTGGTGTCAAACTGTTCAGAAGAGATGTGGCTTGTGAAAAATGAGTCCAAAATTTGCTTCAGTGACCGTGGGGAGAAAGGCCCGACCATAATCGGTGTTCACATTAAATTGTCCCATAGGAATCAATACACTCCAAACTGCCTCTGGTCTCTCTAAAGGGGCGTGGCCGTGCAGAAGCCCACGTGACATGCATACAGGAAGCTGACTCGTCATGAAAGGTCTTGGTTTATAAACCGTCTTTGCTAAAACTAAACAAGTTTTTTTTGGTTATTTTTTGCAGAACATTATCACAGTGAAGTTGGCCTTTTAACCTTTATACATACACTTTACTTTTTCCCATAGATCAGAGGTTTGGGTGATTATACTTTTATTTTGTTTCCACATTTATGCTTTGTCAATTTGAATAGCTTGCATGCATGATTATCATTCAAATGAACGACATTGTTGATATTTCCATTGGTATCAGTTAACAAGGTATCTTTATAAATGGCAGTGCACGACCATGAATATACAAACCTGTGTATTAACTGAATAGCTGAGTATTGAATCCAATGTTTGGCTATTAGTTTAATATAATACACAATTTTATAAATATTTAAAGTAGGGGGTCCCTTGCTCATTCTGGTTGGTCTCAACATCAGCATTTGACCATATTTATTTCCATGCATGTATATGATTGTATTGTACGCTTAGGGCTGGGCGATATAACGATGTCGATACGGGATCGCGATAAATCTTTGAACGATTTCGATAATAAGCTATGGCCCTATTCCTCGATATCACATGAAAGTAAATATGCGCGACAGCAGCCAGCCACACTTCCGTCTGATACTCCGCCTCCTGTCCTGAGCATGCAGAGCTTGTTTGAGCTGCTGCAGCTAAAGGGAGGAAGGATAAGATGGATAGATAGATAGATATACTTTATTGATCCCAAGCTGTGATAAAGTGAAAGTTGTAAAAGAGGGAGGAAATGAGTGGAGGTGGAGCCGATGGCAACTGAAGCGATTGTGAACGTGTGGAGCATCAGTTCGTCTGTCCCGGCTAAAGAAGCCTGTCAGTGTGGAGTCAGAGCAACCTGATGATAGCCTACCACGGTCAGAAAGTGGAGGAAACACGGAGCTGCTTGTGACGTTTATTCTGCGGTAACATGTCTGTTTGCTCATGTACAGTGTGAAGAACATGCGCTAGGCTCAGGCCCCCACATACTCCGGCGTATTTGACTCCGCGGATGTCCGCGCGCACTCGAGGCAGACGAGGACCCAAAGCGGGCGTCCGCCGGTCCCTTCCGTGCAAAGCTCAATTTTTATGACCGCGCGGACTCAATCTGTTTCAAATGTGATACTGTATGCTTGCCTATGAAACCGCAAAAGTCCGCGGACAGTGCGCGCGGAGTCAAATCCACTCACAGTATGCGCCGACAGCCTCTCTCCCTCCCTCTCTCTCTGTCAGCGCCGCGCGCACACACACACGGAGCGTCGCGTCGGAGCGGTGAAGTGAAACAACAACCTGCAGATCACCTGAGTTGACGTGAACTGCGCTCGTGGTTACCGAGTCAGATCAATAAATAGGCTTTATGCACAGCTCCACTACTTCCTGAGCTCAAACAGGCTCCTTTCCTTCCTGTCTTACATTATTGGACAAACTGATGAATCCAGGTGTGTCTGACAGTTGTTGTGACTACTGAGGTCAGAGTCAGACACACCTGGATTCATCAGAGTGGGCTCGGCATAAAGCCTGGTGTCAGAGCAGCTAAATAGCTAAATATTTGTCTACAACCTGTTCAAATAACTAGAAAGACTAAAGCCTCATGATTGACACATTTTAGAGCTGATGTATGGTAGAAAAAAGACAACAGAAAACAACAGCAACAACAATGTAAATCAAATCAAACTGTGGATTATTGAACTGTTCCACCCTTAATGAACATTAAAGTGAACTCATGTCATCCTCCCAAACTGAACACATTCTCTGGTTTCTTCAGGATTCAGTCAGGATGCTGCTTGAACTGGCAGCGGCAGCAAAAAATACATATCGAGACGATATCGAGAATCGATCAATATGGAAAAACATATCGTGATAACGTTTTTTGCCATATCGCCCAGCCCTAGTGTACTTGCATTTTTATCTTTCATTGTGTGTGAAAGGGTTAAAGATAATCGGAGGACCTGATGCACACATACACTGTTTACTGTATGTAGAGTCAGTCATGTTGTAATGGAAACTTCACCGAACTGAAAACCATCATACAATCCTGTCAGAGCCCAGATGATGTCATTTCCTGTGGTAGCTGGTAATTAGATTACAGCGGAGAGGAGTCGGGGCTGAGAGACTGGGGCCAGGGGAGGGAGGGAGGGGGAGGGGGGGAGAGGGGGGGAGGCAGATGAGATAGGAGAGGAGAGACTACAGAAGACTGTCCTCACATTCACATCCACACAGTTTTATTAGTAACACACCACCAAACACAGCGAAGCAAACAGAAGCCTGCAGGCTGACAGGCTGCCAGAGAGAAACTCTGAATATCCAAACTCAGACAGAAACTGGGCCGAGGAGGAACAGAGATCTGGCCAAACAGAGAATAATGTGTGAGAAAGCACCAGAGGCTGAGGTCAGCTCACCAGCTCCAGTCCAAGTTCCCAAACTGGGATCCATGACATCTCTCTCTACACGGTCACCAAAAAGAAAATAAAAAAAAACATGATTTGATTTTGATTCGACTAATCTAATCCACTATAAAAAGATACAACATGCCTCAGCCAACATAAAATAATCTGCTCCTCTTCTGTTTACATGCAGGCAGAGGTGCAGCTGCATGAAGCTTGGACAGAGATTCTCCTTCATGTTACTGATGTCTGACAGTCTTCATAAAACAACCATTCAGAGACTTACAACCAGGATTAATGTGGACCAGGTTATTGTGGAAATTCACGAATGCCTCCTAAAAATGAAGGTGTGAGACCTGGAGCAGCTTCCATTGATAGAAACCTGAGGGAAGTCTCGACTATGTGCTTTAACAAAGACTGATTTTTATTAAGAGCCTGACTTCTGACCGCCTAAGAACTGGCTCCAGACAAACACCAACTCCTTGCTGGGCTAGAGCCAAGAACCGATTACATCAGG
Source organism: Trachurus japonicus (assembly GCF_045865225.1). Lineage (NCBI taxonomy): Eukaryota > Metazoa > Chordata > Actinopteri > Carangiformes > Carangidae > Trachurus > Trachurus japonicus. The sequence continues at coordinate 41,432,254 of NC_140919.1, read as the reverse complement.
GGCTGTGGGGGTGCGGGGGGGGGGGGGGGTTACCTGACCAACAGGACCACTGCAGAGATATACATAGATGTTATAAATATCGTATTACGTTTGTAATGCTAATCGATGCAAGCACAGTTAAAGCAGCAGTAAGTGATCCAGTGGTTTTGTCTAACTTCCTGTCAGCCGATGGAGTTAGCAGTCCCCGCCCTCGTCCCTACGTCACCACATTCAGACGCATCCCTTGGCTGCACACACAGAGAGGACTGCCCCTTTATGCCGTTCTCTCTCCTCATTGGAAAAAGGTTGTAGGATACAAGGAAAGTTTTCTCCTCGGCTTACAGCAGAGCAGAGTGACTGACAGACCCGTGTTTCAGACCAAACACTCTATAGAAGTGATTGCTGTCGGAAGATACAACTATTTAGGACTTATATTAACACAAATATTCTGCTTACTTCTACAATAAGCTAAGTAGCCAAGCTAAAGAATGGCTTACGTTCATTTAAAGGGTTAGTTCAAATTGGCCCATTGGAGTTAGATGAGAGAAACCAAGAACTTCCATGGGCCTCCGTAGTGTAGCTCTGAGCAGCTCGCAGCTCTGCTCCGCCGATCTAAAAAATAGCTTGCACCGACAATTAAAGGTAACGAACCTACTGTACTAGTCAGACACTGCCAAGGTAGCAGAGGCACAGCAGCTTCAACACCGCTCTTCTGAGACCTCTGGGTGGCATCATAGAGGTTGTATCCATTTCTTTTGGTTATTTTATGGAAATAGACCAAGTTCCCACGAGGAGAGTTAACATAAATAAATGTGATCTAGTATCTGTTTCGCATGATACATCCCCAATGGCAACTGCTGTTTTGTTTTGCTCTACATGCTATGACACAGCGTTCTGACAGGCCAGAGATATGCAATGAAAAATGCTCTGAATGGAGGGAGGGGTGTGTGTGTGGGTGTGTGTGTGTGATGGGGCACATAATGAGAGGCCTTGGCCACATTCATCACCTTTTAAAGGCAACAGGAAATACATACACACACACACACACACACACACTCGAGGGCATGGAGGGAGAGAGGGTAACAGAGTGAAGAAACAGCCAGAGAGAGATGAGTGAAAAATGATAGAGCTCAAGAGGAAGATGAAGACAGGAGGAATGAGGAAGAGACAGACGGAGGAGAGGAGCAAGAAAAGAAGGGATCATGCAAAAAAAAAAAGAACATAGCGTGAGAAAATGAATAGAGGAGCAGAGGTCAGTAAGAGGGGGACCATGGTCTGGATTCAGGTCTAAATCAGTGAAGAGTGTCTGTTTCAACCTGCACAGCTTTTCTGGCACTGGTCACATGATACTTCTCGGCCAATCGCTGCAAGTCACATCTGTTCTGATTGGAACATATAAGATCATACGCTCTCTATTATGATTTTATTACAGCTCTTATTATCCTTGAAATGAGAAAAGAAAATACCTGTTACCAGGTAGAACATCAAATCATAGGCATGCTTCAGCTGCATGAATAGCTGTTGTACCATGAAATGACATGCAATTGTAAATGTTTTTTTTTTAATAAGATGATGAAAAGCAGCAAGTGAGGACCTGACAGAATCCAGAGAAGCTGCATCCGATACAGATGCCTGAGCCACCTCAGCTGGCTCCTCTCGACCATAGGTGAGGGTAGGAACCTAGATGGGCCGGTAAATCGAGAGTTTTGCCTTAGGGTGAGCTCCTTCTTCACCACGACGGACCCATACACCTGTCAATCTCACGCTCCATCCTTCCCTCACTCGTGAACATACTTATGTCCCATTTTAACCACTTCCACTCAATTTTGGCCCTATGGTACTTCTCATAGAAGAGTAGAGTGTCCTGATTCTTTTCAAGAGCAAGGGGAAGTGTTTTTCAGCCCTTAAAACCACCCCTTAAAGACTTATTGCAAGATGAAAAGCAGCAAAGGCGTCTTCTGTTTTCTGCATTTGTTCTTCATTGGTTCATCAAACGATCAAAATCGTAGGGTAAGATCTCTAATTCCAACGGCGTGTTCACACCAGGTGCGTGGCGAATTTTTCGCGCGATCAGATTACATACAAAGTCAATGTACAGATGCGAACGGACGCGAATTTGTGCCGGCGGCGCGAATGGCGTGGTGCGAATGACACAAACGGCGCAACGCGAATGAAGCGAAAACGCAAAATTTGCCCGTTCGCTCGAGTTCAAAATATTGAACTCAAGCGAAATATTTGCGTGAATGCCGCGAGTATAAACAAATCGTTAGCCTCATAGCATAATTGCCTACGTCATTTTTTGGCCAAATTGAGATATCTGCATAACTTTCCTCTCCTACCACTGCTGCATCACCTTGCCTTATTGGCTATGTCCTCAACCAATCAGAACACTTTTTAGAGTCCAAAATCACTATCTGCCTAAGTCATCTTTTTGACTTTGCTTGCTAGAAATTGTGTTTTTTCTTTTTTTCCGAAAATGTTCAAATATGACTTAGGCAATTATGCTATTAGGCTAACGAAATATTCCAGCGGGCAAACTCGAGCGAGTAGAGCGAGGCGAATATTTTACTCGCGCCCGGTGTGAACGCACCGTTACACTTCTCACTTCGTCGTCAAGGTAAATCTCCCTTTGGAGGCCACTCCAAACCAAGTGCTAGTGTTAAGGGAGGAGAAATGAGACTGGGCCTTAACCTCCTCCACATGAGGCAGGAGCTCTCCTCCGCCTGGAGGGGGGCAGGTCGAGAACCACGGCCTCGGACTTAAAGGTGCTGATTCTCACTCCAGCTGCTTCACACTCTGCAAACGGTCCTGGCTGGAAGGAGCCAACAGGACGACATCATCTGCAAATGTTGGTCTGTTGATCTGATTCAATGTCTTTTCTTCATGTTACGCTGCGTGACCACAGACCCGTTCAGCAGCTGGTTCTGGATCAGCAGCTGGTTCTGGATCAGCAGCTCGATGTGTGAACACAGTAGTAAACCACCCTGCGACAGTCTGAAGTCTCCCTCTCTCCGTCCTGTGCTCCTTTGTTCACTCCTGCTTCCTTCCTCCTCCTCGAACCCCCCTACCCCCCTCAACCCCGTTCCCCAAATCCTCTCTGCAACCCCAAATTCACCTCCTCCGTCTTTTCCTTCACATTCCTCTGGCTTGTTCTCATTTTCCCTTTGCGTGTGTGATTCTCTCTCACTTCTTCTTGTCCCTCTCTCTTTTGTCTTTCCAGCTCTCTCTTCATTCTCTCCTTCTTACCTCTCTTGCTCCCTCTATTTTCTCTCTCTCTTCATCTGTCTCTCCACCATCTTTTTACCCCCCACCCTCTCTCTCCCTCCTCCTCCTCCCTCCTCTGCTTCCTGTCCCACTTGGCTGCAGGTCAACAGCAGGATCCCCGGTGAACCCAACGTCTTTCGTCTACCACACAACTGAGTTTTTACTCTCTTAGAAATCTACAAAAAAAAAAAGTGCCCAATCAAATGAAATTATTTCACTTACTCTTAATTTAGTTTTGCTTATTTCAGCAGTTTCCCAGAAACATCTGGAGAGAGACAGATGTGATTGATAAAGGAATGAACCAGGTGCAGTGATCTCAGAGCGCTGGCAGCACAGTTTCACTTTTATGAGACAAAAAGTTTCTCAAAAAGTTTGTAGAAAAATGAGTTTACGAGTCGATCATTGACGGAGAGCTGTTTGTGCTCACTCTCCCTCCCTTCTTTTCCTCTTTCTGTGCGTCTGCATTGTTATCATTACTCACGCACACACACACACACACACACACACACACACACAAACACGCGTGCACACAGACCTATTATGGTAGTTGGTTCAGATTCCCAGCGAGCGTGACATCATGTAGCCTCAATCAAAACCAGACTTCAGCAAAACCTCCAATACCAACACACACACACACACACACACACACACACACACATACACACACACAACCACACACACACACACACACACGCACACACACACACACACACACACACACAACACACACACACACACACACACACACACACACACACACACAACCACACTTATCATCTAACAAACCTCCTTTACATCAGGACAAAGGAATTCTGGGATTGTTGCTTTGACTCTCTCGCCTGTAAAAAAAAAAAAAAAAAAAATGACTTGAGTAAAAAATGTGACAACCGAAAATCACTACGTTTTTGACTGCTGATGTTTTCCCACAATGCAACACAGACGTGCGCCCGTGTCGACCGGTGTTGCAGCAGCGTCTTGGTGCATTACTGGAAACACACGGTTGGATCCAGAAGTCTGTGGTCTCAGACTTTTGGATCCAACTTGCCCGTTCTGTTTGTGAAGTTTCCAGTTTGATTCGCTAACATTATGCAACTGTCAGAATAAGACACTGTCAAATATGGACAGGAGTTCATTTTTCTTAAAGGGATAGTTCAACATTTTGGCAAATTGGCCCATTGCCATAATCCCTATAGTCATAGCAGTAGGTTTGTTACCTTTAATTGTCGGTGCAAGCTATTTTTAGAATGGCGGAGCAGAGCCGTGAGCTGCTCAGAGCTACGCTATGGAGGCTCATTATGGGATTTCTTGGTTTCCCTCATCAAACTCATCAAATACACAATCCAACAACTCCACAACGCTCTGGTGGACAAGTTGTGAGCTGCACATTCACCACGCTATGAGATAATAACACAACGTTACCACACAGAGTTGTTTTAGAGGGAAATACAGAGACTGCTTGATGAAAAACTGTCCCTGAAGGCAACGCGTGGCGGTTTTACAAGAATTTCCCTCTAAAACAACTCTGTCTTGTAACGTACAGTTATTATCTCATAGTGTGGTGAATGTGCAGCTCACAACTTGTCCACCAGAGCGTTTTGGAGTTGTTGGATTGTGTATTTAATGAGTTTGATGAGGGAAACCAAGAAATTGTAGCTCTGAGCAGCTTGCACCGACAATTAAAGGTAACGAACCTACTGCTATGACTACAGGGATTATGGCAAAGGGCCAATTTGCCAAAATGTTGAACTATCCCTTTAAAGCTCCATATAGTGTAAAGGTAGATGCCCACCTGTGGTGTGATCATATAGCAGGTTCTGTCAGTGGAGAAATGCACATCTACAGTATTCAGTGCTTATTGTTCAGCTTTAAAACCAACGTTACGTCTGTAACGTTGTGATGTCACAACAAAGCAGTCACTGCTCTTGGCCACGCCCTAAAGCTCCGCCCACCTGTACCCTCTAACCAAAACTCAGGAGGATTTGGTTTCTGCATTTTGCTACCTAATATCTGCCGTATTTGCATTGGCTCACTCATAAAACAGTCAACCAATCAGAAGAGAGGCTCAGAGCCATCTCTCCTTAAAAACCATCAGGGGGCCACGAGGCTGTTTCCAAACCCTTGGAAATAAAACCAAACATTTGCAGTAATTTTCTCATGTTTTGGTTGTAATTCAGTCATGTCTTCTCATCTGTCTTGTTTGCATTGGAGGAATTTCTCCCTGGTGACACGTTTATTTTTCATCCTACAGTATTTTTTTAGGGGATGAGGGAAAATTGTAAACAGGTTTTTGAGAGAGAATGAGCTAATGACTCTCTGATAAACCGCCGCAGTGACGACTGCATGCGAACACGAGCCCTGGGCGGTTTAGAAAGTGACCTCCAGATGAAAACAGACTCAGGAGGGATTTACCAGCCAGAGACGAAGAAAGACGTGGTGGTGAGAGAAGAGGCTGGAGGTTCATCCTCCGCTGAAGGTCAGAGAGAAGAAACTGACAGACAGCTGATAAAGCTGATGACAGCCCAGCCCCCAGTGTGTGTGTGTGTGTGTGTGTGTGTGTGTGTGTGTGTGTGTGTGTGTGTGTCGTGGCACAGGATGAAAGCAGCAGTAAATTTTCTCTTTTACTTCAAAAGGATATTTCACACTCCAATTGGACAGATGGAGGCGATGCGCACACACACACACACACACACGCACACACACACAGCCTGGCTGACTCCTGCTGCACCTGGACCAGTGATGGATGAATCACATTCACAATCAAACGACCGAGTCAGCGAATTCTGTCAAAAACTCTCAATTTTTTCATTCAAAACTCTCTTTAAAAAGTTCAGTTTTTTTCCCTCGAAGAGGTTTGAACGTGTGCCTGACACATTCCCCGGGTATAGATGATGATTTCCCATGGTGCAACAGGAACAATAACAGTAGTACAGCACTCATTGAAAAGTACAGTAGTTGCACGTTTTGTTCTAGAGTGTTTTTGTTTGTTTTGTTATTTGTTTGTTCTCCCTTTACCTGCCTCATCAAAATAAAGTTAGATAGAAATTTGAGTCGTATTCATATTCTAATTCATTCTATGGAACAGATCTGGGGTGGAAATAAAGCAATGTTCAAGTTTAAAACAGTTTAAAAAGAAATACAAAGATTTAATTCTTATGAAATATAGAAATGAAGAAGGGGTTACTGGTTATCTGTAGCTATTCCGAAGAACACATGCATATCTATATAATATGTTTACACTTCTAATGACACATAGACAGTTATTGAGAGGAAGCAGATTGTTTCTATTATGTTTTAATTTATGTCATTTATGGAGAAGTGGTGGGAGTAAATAAGTTACACTGAGTATGCAATTTTATGTTTTTTGTGCATTTTTTGTTAGTCTGCCATGTCTTTGTGGTATTTTCTTTGTTTTATCCTATACTTTTGTGTTGCATATGTACTCAAAATAAACACTTGAATTCAATTCAATTTTTTGCCGGTGAAATTTTGACAAAAGTCACGAAATACGTCTTATAAAAACATCAGTTACAGCCTGTTAGGAAGAGAAGATGAATATTCAGTAGACGACGGTCATCATACATTATCCTGTACAACCTCAACCACAGACACACAGCTGTTACTCTCAGGCACCAAGTAAACCTCAAATCCAGACCTGATCGACTGACTCGTCATTTGTCTGAGATTAGCAGCCAGGAGAGATGAAGATATCAGAGGAGGAGGAGGAAGAGAGGGATGAAATGATAAAAATGTGATTTCTGGGTGAAAGTTGTGATGTTTTCATCGAGGAAAAGTTTCTGAGATCCAGAGTCAAGGCAAAACATGTCCATCTGCTGTGTGTGTGTGTGTGTGTGTGTGTGTGTGGAGGCCTGCTGCAAGTGAACTGGCCTGAAGGCATTCACACCTGGCCAGTAAATCTAGGCTACAGCCAGCTCCTCCCAAACGCTAACACACACACACACACACGCGGTGCTCTGTACTGGGGCCTCTCCACTGAGCCTCTGTTTCTGTTTGTTTACTACAGTTACTTTAATGAGCAGCAGCACTGTAAATACACTGTCACCGCCGCAGTAACGAGGACGACCAACCAACCAACCAACCAACCACACACGGTGTGGTAACAACTAGAGCAGCACACGTGACCACAGAGCTGAGGTCTGATGATGTACAGAGGCAACAGCAGAGAGACAGACCAGAAAGGTTCAACTGTTGAAATGTCACTCGTACCTGCTCATTTAGGTGGAACAGTTTGTCTCTTTATCATTTAACTGTCTGTTACTTAACTGTAGTTGGCTATTATTGCTGCTGTTGTTGGTGTTGTTGTTGTTGCTTTGCATATACGGAAGAGGATTAGGGTCACTGTGAAAAAAAAGTGAATTCTGACTTTAATCTCAGAAGTCTGACTTTAAACTCAGAAGTCTGAAAAAAAGTCTGAATTCTGACGTTAACCTCCCAATTCTACTTTAAACTGACTTTAATCTCAGAATTCTGACAGAAAAACAAGTTAGTTCTGACTTTTTCAGAGTCGGAATTCTGAGATTAAAGTCAGAATTGTGACTCTGACGCTGAAAAAGTCGGAACCAACTTGTTTTTTCACAATGGCCCTAATACTCTTCCGCATATACATATAGTGTATATATATACAGTATGTGTATTAAGGTATTTAGGTCATGTTTTACTCTGTCTTATGTACACTACCTGGGTTGGGGGTTGGTGATGGGGCAGATACAGTTCTGGTACAACACTGGACACTGAATAACTGCATCACTGCCTCTATTAATATGAAAACGACCAGTATGTATTTGATCACAAACTGGAAACGTTCAGGGGGTGCAAAATAAAGTTTCTGTTTCAGGTTTGAACATGGCGGTTTGTTGTTTCAAAGCAAAGAAATCAGCTCAACGTGACATGTGAACGTTGAGCTGATAGACTCTCACCTCCACGATGCTCTTCAGATCTCTGACGTAGGCCTGCTCCGTCTCAACGATCTCCATCACCACTCTCTCCAGCCGTGACAGCTGCCGGGGCCTGGCCGGCGCCGCCACCGCCACCGCGCCGGCTGCATGTCCGTCGCCGCGGTGTCCTCCACCTATCGCCCTGGCGACGCAGACTCCCGCTGCGGGGGGGGGTCCTCCGTGCGGCGTGACGAGGGGAGTGAGGTCCAGGCTGATGTCCGAGCCGTTCCTTTTGGGCGTGGAGGACGAGGAGGAGGAGGAGGAGGAGGAGGCGTTGTAGGTCGGCACGGCGCCGTAGGGCAGTGAGGAAGAGGAGGAGGAGGAAGAGGAGGAGTGGGAGGCGTCCTGCAGAGAGACCGAGGAGGCGGAGGAGGAGAGGGACAGGGAGGCGGGCCGCTCGCCGTCCGAGCAGACGGTGTTGACGGAGGTGCAGGAGGAGGACGAAGCTCCTCGGTCCCCGGATGACATCATCCTTCCCACAATCCCACTCAGGGACGAGACTGAGGAGGGACGCTTGGCAGCTGGAGAGGGACAGACAGACAGACAGACAGACAGACAGGTTGGTCCCATCCAATGAAAAGTTACAATATGAAGGATGAAATAATCACCTCAGTATAAAGAATCAACAACATTCTTTGGAACTAATGACAAAATAGATAGAGGCCCTAACTCCCAACTAACACCGCATCCTGACAAACAGCCAGCAAGCGAAACAGTGACAAAATCTCACGTGAAGGTGTCCTGATATGTGACGTAAACCAGGGGTTCAACTAGTCTCACTCTGGGCTCCACATTTTCCCATGGTCATTAAGTCGCGACCCACTTTTATAGAATTCAAACCAAGATTTTTTTTTTTTAAAGCCTTTAAAAACTAATTTTGCATGTACGGAAGTGAATAAAAAAATATCAAACTGCACAAAATGGAGACCAACAAAACAATATATTTGACTTCTAATGCATCTCTGCATTCAGAGCATGTTCACTAAAGTGAATAAATATCAAATTGCACAAAATAAAGACCCACAAAACAAAACAAGGTTCACTGCATTCAGGCCACATTAGAGCAAATAATAAGAAACTGAGGAGGAGCATTACAACTGCATGTGTTCACGTGTCTCGTGCCTTTCAAAATAAGTTATTTTTCAAAATAAAAGACATGTCCAACATCAGATGTGCATTAAATATTATTTACTGTTTTGACCAGCTGTCCGCGACCCATCCAGAAAGGGTCCGCGACCCACTTTTGGGTCCCGACCCACCAGTTGAGAACCACTGACGTAAACAAACTTCTGGTGCTATTTTTAGATTCCTGACTTCCTGGTTGCCGTTTTTGACATCTTGGACTGAACTAGTAAAATTAATTTCTCCTCGTCCATGCTGCTTGCCAGTCGGTTGTTCTCCTCTCTCTGCTAACTAGCTTGTCAACAGGAAGCAGGGTGAACTTTTCAGATAGAGAGAGAGCTTGCTCGCATCGCTGTCTTGTCGCTATCGCGTCGCTGTATGTCAGGATGGGTGTAATTGCAAAAATGGACAAGCAAAATTTGTGGCTAGTGTCGTCTCGACCACTTGTCACTCAAAGAGACCACACCCTGGACTATATATAACTTCAGTCCTTTGTCATGTAAAGTGTGTTATAGAGTCGATGAGCCAGACTGAACTTGGGCGCAGCACTGTGACGACACTTTGGTGCGACTCCCTCAGTTTCCTGATAGGCTTCTTCAGCCTTCAACCTTTTCGGTTAAGTTGTTTTTTTTATGTGGCTTTGTACTGTTGCTATTGATTGACCAAAATAAAAAAATCTAATCAAATCAAATCAAATCAAATCAATCTTCAGCAAGAATCATGAAACCTTCGCTCCTCCTGTCTTGCCCTGTGGTTTCGTGAACCCACTCCCTCCCTCTCTTTGTGTTTGCTGCTGCTCGTCTCCCTCTTAGAAGAACTAATGACGGGATTTTCTTCTGCTTATTTGTCAGATACACAGAGCATCAAACAGGCATAGGGGAAAAGAAACACTTCCTCTATGCCGTTTCCATCACCAAACACAGCATCCTATGTGAAAAGGCCTGAAAGGACCGGCTTCCTGCTGGAGCCACACTCTAGTGGTCAGTAGAGGAACTGCACTTTGTGTTGTCTTCATTTTTGCCACTTATCTTTTTTCATTTGTGAGGAAATGTTTCGTAAGTGAGTTTTGTAAGACAGAGGTGCAACAAACCACCTCAGACGTCACCACAACACAATATGAAGAAGTAACTGGGGCTGAGCAACAAACACAGCAACAACAGCAACACGGCTTCACTCAAGTACATTAACACACTTCCCCTCGTTCATTACAACAAGCTGAATATGAATCATCATAAATAACAGTTTCTATGTTAAGTTTGATTCACAAAGTTAAATTAGTTGATGATTTGAATAATAGGTCAAATCATGCAGATTTCCACTGAACAACTGTTGCAGGCTGATACACACCTCGTAAACTGTATGAGCAAATACCTACTGATGTCCGACTGAGTTACACAGCTGTCTGTTATACACACACACACAGGCCACACACAGGTGATGTGTGTGTGTGTGTGTGTGTGTGTGTGTGTGTGAAGTAAACCACCCAGACACCTGCACTGTTAAACTATTTCCTAAAACCTGCTGGCTGACAACTCTCTCTCTTTCTCTGTCTCAAAAACAACCACTGGAAGTGGCAAAAAAAAACACCATCAACTCTACTAACCTATTTCAAATGATTTTCTGAACTTTTTATGCAGACGGCACAGCTGGATAGTGAAGCTCTCATCTGTCAGGGTAAACAGGAAGTGTGTGTGTGCAGCAGAGCGCAGCACCTGAACCTCGCTGACTGACACGATGTTAATTCTTCCCTTTTCTTGCTTCTTCTGTGCAAACGACAGCGGTGTCTGAGCAGCAGAGCGCAACACCTCAATCGTCGGTGTGTTCCAGATGTCGGCCTATAGATAGCCTACACTCTGCAGTCAGGTGATCAGTGGTTAGCTATAGCTTCACTAACCACATCCTGGCTGGTACAGACAGCTAGCCTAGTTCTGTCCAAACACCTACCAACACCGATACACTCAGTAACAGATGAAGATGAACTCAACTGCAGCTTCTAGTGATTTAAAAGCTGTAACCCAGACACTGACAACCTCTGATCTTTACAGCACCGACACTGACTTTACAAAACCAGCATCAGCTGCTTGTAGCCGTCTGCCTCCTCCACACTCTAGCTTCCTGTTTCTCCAGAGTTGATTAAGAAACTGTGAAATTTAGTCAGAACTGCTGTTAGACCTTGGACCGCCATTATCTAATCAGTCCATCCTTATGTCTAGGGCTGCCCCCAAATAATCGACCAAGCATTAGTCAGACAAAAAGTCATTAGTTGACCAAAATTTAATTGGTCGATTGATCACAGGAAAAAAAACTAAACGTTTGGAGCCGTGTCTTGTCAAAATTAAGTCAAAATCAATATGACTGAGCTGTATATGAAAGGTCGATTAGTCGACTAATCGCCCTGAATGACAACTATTGGTCGACCAAGAAAATCTTTGGTCGGGGGCAGCCAGACTTATGTCCAACTGAATGTTTGTGCCAAATTTGAAAAAAAAAGTAAAATCATTTGTCAAGGTGTTAGTGAGACATTAGCTGTGTCTCAATCAGTAAAGGGAATAACGATGTTTTAAAAGAACAGCGCTTTTCCAGTAACAAGTAATCAAAAAAGTTCTCAGAAGGACCAGCCCCTGGAGTGGGACACAGCTGTGTGTGTGTCCACCAGGACCAGATGGACGGATGGAAGTATTGACTGAACCTGGAAACATCACTCCTCTGGCCCTGACTAGTGTCAGTCCACAATCTGATCTCTCATCAGTTAACATGGACTGGTCAGTAGGCCTCTCTGTCTAAGATACTTTATAGTCATTGCACTGATAAAACAACACAACAACATTTAGACTGGCATCGATCCATCCATAAAGCAACATTTGTTAGTAATAAATAATGTCATGTCTTAGTTGCTAAGTGTATTAAAATAAATAAGTTCCTCAAAATAGACATAACAAATGACTCTTATCATGAGAAAAATAAGAATAGCATAATAATACAAATATTTAACAACATCTAACTTT
>NC_140919.1:41371448-41419832 GCF_045865225.1 Trachurus japonicus | reverse complement strand
TAAGCTAAGTAGCCAAGCTAAAGAATGGCTTACATTCATTTAAAGGGATAGTTCAAATTGGCCCATTGGAGTTAGATAAGGGAAACCAAGAACTTCCATGAGCCTCCGTAGCGTAGCTCTGAGCAGCTCACAGCTCTGCTCCGCCGATCTAAAAATAGCTTGCACCGACAATTAAAGGTAACGAACCTACTGTACTAGTCAGACACTGCCAAGGTAGCGGAGGCACAGCAGCTTCAACACTGCTCTTCAGAGACCTGTGGGTGGCATCATAGAGGTTTTATCCATTTCTTTTGGTTATTTTATGGAAATAGACCAAGTTCCCACGAGGAGAGTTAACATAAATAAATGCGATCTAGTATCTGTTTCGCATGATACATCCCCAATGGCAACTGCCGTTTTGTTTTGCTCTACATGCTATGACACAGCGTTCTGACAGGCCAGAGATATGCAATGAAAAATGCTCTGAATGGAGGGAGGGGTGTGTGTGGGGGTGTGTGTGATGGGGCACATAATGAGAGGCCTTGGCCACATTCATCACCTTTTAAAGGCAACAGGAAATACACACACACACACACACACACACTCGAGGGCATGGAGGGAGAGAGGGTAACAGAGTGAAGAAACAGCCAGAGAGAGATGAGTGAAAAATGATAGAGCTCAAGAGGAAGATGAAGACAGGAGGAATGAGGAAGAGACAAACGGAGGAGAGGAGCAAGAAAAGAAGGGATCATGCAAAAAAAAAAAAAAAACGTAGCGTGAGAAAATGAATAGAGGAGCAGAGGTCAGTAAGAGGGGGACCATGGTCTGGATTCAGGTCTAAATCAGTGAAGAGTATCTGTTTCAACCTGCAAAGCTTTTCTGGCACTGGTCACATGATACTTCTCGGCCAATCGCTGCAAGTCACATCTGTTCTGATTGGAGCATATAAGATCATACGCTCTCTATTATGATTTTATTACAGCTCTTATTATCCTTGAAATGAGAAAAGAAAATATAATAAAGAATATCATTTATACCCCTGTTACCAGGTAGAACATTAAATCATAGGCATGCTTCAGCTGCATGAATAGCTGTTGTACCATGAAATGACATACAATTGTAAATGTTTTTTTTTTAATAAGATGATGAAAAGCAGCAAGTGAGGACCTGACAGAATCCAGAGAAGCTGCATCCGATACAGATGCCCGAGCCACTTCAGCTGGCTCCTCTCGACCATAGGTGAGGGTAGGAACCTAGATGGACCGGTAAATCGAGAGTTTCATCTTAGGGTGAGCTCCTTCACCACGACGGACCGATACACCTGTCAATCTCACGCTCCATCCTTCCCTCACTCGTGAACATACTTATGTCCCATTTTAACCACTTCCACTAAAGTTTGGCCCTATGGCACTTCTCATAGAAGAGTAGAGTGTCCCGATTCTTTTCAATAACAAGGGGAAGTGTTTTTCAACCCTAAAAAACGCACCTTAAAGACTTAGTGCAACATGAAAAGCAGCAAAGGCGTCTTCTGTTTTCTGCATTTGCATTTTTTGGGTAAGATCTCTAATTCTAACGGCGTGTTCACACCAGGTGCGTGGCGAATTTTTCGCGCGATCAGATTACATACAAAGTCAATGTACAGATGCGAACGGACGCGAATTTGTGCGGGCGGCGCGAATGACACGAACGGCGCGACGCGAATGAAGCGAAAACGCAAAATTCGCCCTTTTTGAACTCAAGCGAAATATTTGCGTGAATGCCGTGAGTAAAAACAAATCGTTAGCCTCATAGCATAATTGCCTAAGTCATTTTTTGGCCAAATTGAGATATCTGCATAACTTTCCTCTCCTACCACTGCTGCATCACCTTGCCTTATTGGCTATGTCCTCAACCAATCAGAACACTTTTTAGAGTCCAAAATCACTATCTGCCTAAGTCATCTTTTTGACTTTGCTTGCTAGAAATTGTGTTTTTTCTTTTTTTCCGAAAATGTTCAAATATGACTTAGGCAATTATGCTATTAGGCTAACGAAATATTCCAGCGGGCAAACTCGAGCGAGTAGAGCGAGGCGAATATTTTACTCGCGCCCGGTGTGAACGCACCGTAACACTTCTCACTTCATCGTCAAGGTAAATCTCCCTTTGGGGGCCACTCCAAACCAAGTGCTAGTGTTGAGGGAGGAGAAATGAGACTGGGCCTTAACCTCCTCCATGAGGCAGGAGCTCTCCTCCGACCTGGAGGGGGGCAGGTCGAGAACCACGGCCTCGGACTTAAAGGTGCTAATTCTCACTCCAGCCGCTTCACACTCAGTTGATGCTGAAGGTCCTGGCTGGAAGGAGCCAACAGGACGACATCATCTGCAAATACTGGTCTGTTGATCTGATTCAATGTCTTTTCTTCATGTTACGCTGCGTGACCACAGACCCGTTCAGCAGCTGGTTCTGGATCAGCAGCTGGTTCTGGATCAGCAGCTGGTTCTGGATCAGCAGCTCGATGTGTGAACACAGTAGTAAAACACCCTGCGACAGACTGAAGTCTCCCTCTCTCCGTCCTGTGCTCCTTTGTTCACTCCTGCTTCCTTCCTCCTCCTCGAACCCCCCTACCCCCCTCAACCCCGTTCCCCAAATCCTCTCTGCAACCCCAAATTCACCTCCTCCGTCTTTTCCTTCACATTCCTCTGGCTTGTTCTCATTTTCCCTTTGCGTGTGTGATTCTCTCTCACTTCTTCTTGTCCCTCTCTCTTTTGTCTTTCCAGCTCTCTCTTCATTCTCTCCTTCTTACCTCTCTTGCTCCCTCTATTTTCTCTCTCTCTTCCTCTGTCTCTCCACCATCTTTTTACCCCCCACCCTCTCTCTCCCTCCTCCTCCTCCCTCCTCTGCTTCCTGTCCCACTTGGCTGCAGGTCAACAGCAGGATCCCCGGTGAACCCAACGTCTTTCGTCTACCGCACAACTGAGTTTTTACTCGCTTAGAAATCTACAAAAAAAAAAGAGTGCCCAATCAAATGAAATTATTTCACTTACTCTTAATTTAGTTTTGCTTATTTCAGCAGTTTCCCAGAAACATCTGGAGAGAGACAGATGTGATTGATAAAGGAATGAACCAGGTGCGGTGATCTCAGAGCGCTGGCAGCACAGTTTCACTTTTATGAGACAAAAAGTTTCTCAAAAAGTTTGTAGAAAAATGAGTTTATGAGTCGATCATTGACGGAGAGCTGTTTGTGCTCCCTCTCCCTCCCTTCTTTTCCTCTTTCTGTGCGTCTGCATTGTTATCATTACTCACGCACACACACACACACACACACACACACACACACACACACAAACACACACACACAAACACGCGTGCACACAGACCTATTATGGTAGTTGGTTCAGATTCCCAGCGAGCGTGACATCATGTAGCCTCAATCAAAACCAGACTTCAGCAAAACCTCCAATACCAACACACACACACACACACACACACACACACACGCACACACACACACACACACACACACACACACACACACAACCACACTTATCATCTAACAAACCTCCTTTACATCAGGACAAAGGAATTCTGGGATTGTTGCTTTGACTCTCTCGCCTGTAAAAAAAAAAAAAAAAAAAAATGACTTGAGTAAAAAATGTGACAACCGAAAATCACTACGTTTTTGACTGTTGATGTTTTCCCACAATGCAACACAGACGTGCGCCCGTGTCGACTGGTGTTGCAGCAGCGTCTCATTACTGGAAACACACGGTTGGATCCAGAAGTCTGTGGTCTCAGACTTTTGGATCCAACTTGCCCGTTCTGTTTGTGAAGTTTCCAGTTTGATTCGCTAACATTATGCAACTGTCAGAAGAAGACACTGTCAAATATGGACAGGAGTTCATTTTTCTTAAAGGGATAGTTCAACATTTTGGCAAATTGGCCCATTGCCATAATCCCTATAGTGATAGCAGTAGGTTTGTTTCCTTTAATTGTTGGTGCAAGCTATTTTTAGAACGGCGGAGCAGAGCCGTGAGCTGCTCAGAGCTACGCTACGGAGGCTCATTATGGGATTTCTTGGTTTCCCTCATTAAACTCATCAAATACACAATCCAACAACTCCACAACGCTCTGGTGGACAAGTTGTGAGCTGCACATTCACCACACTATGAGATAATAACACAACGTTACCAGACAGAGTTGTTGTAGAGGGAAATGCAGAGACTGTTGATGAAAAACTGCCCCCGACGGCAACGTGCATCAGCAGTTTTGCATGAATTTACCTCGACAAACAACTCTGTGTGGTAACGTTGTGTTATTATCTCATAGCGTGGTGAATGTGCAGGTCACAACTTGTCCACCAGAGCGTTGTGGAGTTGTTGGATTGTGTATTTGATGAGTTTGATGAGCTCTGAGCAGCTCGCGGCTCTGCTCTGCCGTTCTAAAAATAGCTTGCACCGACAATTAAAGGTAACAAACCTACTGCTATGACTATAGGGATTATGGCAATGGGCCAATTTGCCAAAATGTTGAACTATCCCTTTAAAGCTCCATATAGTGTAAAGGTAGATGACCACCTGTGGTGTGATCATATAGCAGGCCTAGGTTCTGTCAGTGGAGAAATGCACATCTACAGCATTCAGTGCTTCCTGTTCAGCTTTAAAACCAACTGTGACGTCTGTAACGTTGTGATGTCACAACAAAGCAGTCACTGCTCTTGGCCACGCCCTAAAGCTCCGCCCACCTGTACCCTCTAACCAAAACTCGCAGGATTTGGTTTCTGCATTTTGCTACCTAATATCTGCCGTATTTGCATTGGCTCACTCATAAAACAGTCAACCAATCAGAAGAAAGGCTCAGAGCCATCTCTCCTTAAAAACCATCAGGGGGCCACGAGGCTGTTTCCAAACCCTTGGAAATAAAATCAAACATTTGCAGTAATTTTCTCATGTTTTGGTTGTAATTCAGTCATGTCTTCTCATCTGTCTTGTTTGCATTGGAGGAATTTCTCCCTGGTGACATGTTTATTTTTCATCCTACAGTATTTTTTTAGGGGATGAGGGAAAATTGTAAACAGGTTTTTGAGAGAGAATGAGCTAATGACTCTCTGATAAACCGCCGCAGTGACGACTGCATGCGAACACGAGCCCTGGGCGGTTTAGAAAGTGACCTCCAGATGAAAACAGACTCAGGAGGGATTTACCAGCCAGAGACGAAGAAAGACGTGGTGGTGAGAGAAGAGGCTGGAGGTTCATCCTCCGCTGAAGGTCAGAGAGAAGAAACTGACAGACAGCTGATAAAGCTGATGACAGCCCGGCCCCCAGTGTGTGTGTGTGTGTGTGTGTGTGTGTGTGTCGTGGCACAGGATGAAAGCAGCAGTAAATTTTCTCTTTTACTTCAAAAGGATATTTCACACTCCAATTGGACAGATGGAGGCGATGCACGCACGCACACACACACACACACACACACACACACACACACACACAGCCTGGCTGACTCCTGCTGCACCTGGACCAGTGATGGATGAATCACATTCACAATCAAACGACCGAGTCAGCGAATTCTGTCAAAAACTCTCAATTTTTTCATTCAAAACTCTCTTTAAAAAGTTCAGTTTTTTCCCCTCGAAGAGGTTTGAACGTGTGCCTGACACATTCCCCGGGTATAGATGCTGATTTCCCATGGTGCAACAGGAACAATAACAGCACTCATTGAAAAGTAGTTGCACGTTTTGTTCTAGAGTGTTTTTGTTTGTTTTGTTAATTGTTTGTTCTCCCTTTACCTCCCTCATCAAAATAAAGTTAGATAGAAATTTGAGTCGTATTCATATTCTAATTCATTCTATGGAACAGATCTGGGGTGGAAATAAAGCAATGTTCAAGTTTAAAACAGTTTAAAAAGAAATACAAAGATTTAATTCTTATGAAATATAGAAATGAAGAAGGGGTTACTGGTTATCTGTAGCTATTCCGAAGAACACATGCATATCTATATACACTTCTAATGACACATAGACAGTTATTGAGAGGAAGCAGATTGTTTCTATTATGTTTTAATTTATGTAATTTATGGAGAAGTGGTGGGAGTAAATAAGTTACACTGAGTATGCAACTTTATGTTTTTTGTGCATTTTTTGTTAGTCTGCCATGTCTTTGTGGTACTTCCTTTGTTTTATCCTATACTTTTGTGTTGCATATGTACTCAAAATAAACACTTGAATTCAATTCAATTTTTTGCCAGTGAAATTTTGACAAAAGTCACAAAATATGTCTTATAAAACCATCAGTTACAGCCTGTTAGGAAGAGAAGATGAATATTCAGTAGACGACGGTCGGTCATCATACATTATCCTGTACAACCTCAACCACAGACACACAGCTGTTACTCTCAAGCACCAAGTCAACCTCAAATCCAGACCTGATCGACTGACTTGTCATTTGTCTGAGATTAGCAGCCAGGAGAGATGAAGATATCAGAGGAGGAGGAGGAAGAGAGGGATGAAATGATAAAAATGGGTGAAAGTTGTGATGTTTTCATCGAACAAAAGTTTCTGAGATCCAGAGTCAAGGCAAAACATGTCCATCTACTGTGTGTGTGTGTGTGTGTGTGTGTGTGTGTGGAGGCCTGCTGCAAGTGAACTGGCCTGAAGGCATTCACACCTGGCCAGTAAATCTAGGCTACAGCCAGCTCCTCCCAAACGCTAACACACACACACACACACACGGTGCTCTGTACTGGGGCCTCTCCACTGAGCCTCTGTTTCTGTTTGTTTACTACAGTTACTTTAATGAGCAGCAGTACTGTAAATACACTGTCACCGCCACAGTAACGAGGACGACCAACCAACCAACCAACCAACCACACACGGTGTGGTAACAACTAGAGCAGCACACGTGACCACAGAGCTGAGGTCTGGTGATGTACAGAGGCAACAGCAGAGAGACAGACCAGAAAGGTTCAACTGTTGAAATGTCACTCGTACCTGCTCATTTAGGTGGAACAGTTTGTCTCTTTATCATTTAACTGTCTGTTACTTAACTGTAGTTGGCTATTATTGCTGCTGTTGTTGGTGTTGTTGTTGTTGCTTTGCATATACGGAAGAGGATTAGGGTCACTGTGAAAAAAAAGTGAATTCTGACTTTAAACTCAGAAGTCTGAAAAAAAGTCTGAATTCTGACGTTAACCTCCCAATTCTACTTTAAACTGACTTTAATCTCAGAATTCTGACAGAAAAACAAGTTAGTTCTGACTTTTTCAGAGTCGGAATTCTGAGATTAAAGTC
Source organism: Trachurus japonicus (assembly GCF_045865225.1). Lineage (NCBI taxonomy): Eukaryota > Metazoa > Chordata > Actinopteri > Carangiformes > Carangidae > Trachurus > Trachurus japonicus. Next base: position 41,412,592 of record NC_140919.1, on the reverse strand, counting down.
AGAATTGTGACTCTGACGCTGAAAAAGTCGGAACCAACTTGTTTTTTCACAGTGGCCCTAATACTCTTCCGCATATACATATAGTGTATATATATACAGTATGTGTATTAAGGTATTTAGGTCATGTTTTACTCTGTCTTATGTACACTACCTGGGTTGGGGGTTGGTGATGGGGCAGATACAGTTCTGGTACAACACTGGACACTGAATAACTGCATCACTGCCTCTATTAATATGAAAACGACCAGTATGTATTTGATCACAAACTGGAAACGTTCAGGGGGTGCAAAATAAAGTTTCTGTTTCAGGTTTGAACATGGCGGTTTGTTGTTTCAAAGCAAAGAAATCAGCTCAACGTGACATGTGAACGTTGAGCTGATGCTCAGCAGCTCAGCAGAGACTCTCACCTCCACGATGCTCTTCAGATCTCTGACGTAGGCCTGCTCCGTCTCAACGATCTCCATCACCACTCTCTCCAGCCGTGACAGCTGCCGGGGCCTGGCCGGCGCCGCCACCGCCACCGCGCCGGCTGCATGGCCGTCGCCGCGGTGTCCTCCACCTATCGCCCTGGCGACGCAGACTCCCGCTGCGGGGGGGGGGTCCTCCGTGCGGCGTGACGAGGGGAGTGAGGTCCAGGCTGATGTCCGAGCCGTTCCTTTTGGGCGTGGAGGACGAGGAGGAGGAGGAGGAGGAGGAGGAGGCGTTGTAGGTCGGCACGGCGCCGTAGGGCAGTGAGGAAGAGGAGGAGGAGGAAGAGGAGGAGTGGGAGGCGTCCTGCAGAGAGACCGAGGAGGCGGAGGAGGAGAGGGACAGGGAGGCGGGCCGCTCGCCGTCCGAGCAGACGGTGTTGACGGAGGTGCAGGAGGAGGACGAAGCTCCTCGGTCCCCGGATGACATCATCCTTCCCACAATCCCACTCAGGGACGAGACTGAGGAGGGACGCTTGGCAGCTGGAGAGGGACAGACAGACAGACAGACAGACAGACAGGTTGGTCCCATCCAATGAAAAGTTACAATATGAAGGATGAAATAATCACCTCAGTATAAAGAATCAACAACATTCTTTGGAACTAATGACAAAATAGATAGAGGCTCTAACTCCCAACGAACACCGCATCCTGACAAACAGCCAGCAAGCGAAACAGCGACGAAATCTCACGTGAAGGTGTCCTGATATGTGACGTAAACCAGGGGTTCAACTAGTCTCACTCTGGGACCCACATTTTCCCATGGTCATTAAGTCGCGACCCACTTTTATAGAATTCAAACCAAGATTTTTTTTTTTTAAAGCCTTTAAAAACTAATTTTGCATGTACGGAAGTGAATAAAAAAATATCAAACTGCACAAAATGGAGACCAACAAAACAATATATTTGACTTCTAATGCATCTCTGCATTCAGAGCATGTTCACAAAAGTGAATAAATATCAAATTGCACAAAATAAAGACCCACAAAACAAAACAAGATTCACTGCATTCAGGCCACATTAGAGCAAATAATAAGAAACTGAGGAGGAGCATTACAACTGCATGTGTTCACGTGTCTCGTGCCTTTCAAAATAAGTTATTTTTCAAAATAAAAGACATGTCCAACATCAGATGTGCATTAAATATTATTTACTGTTTTGACCAGCTGTCCGCGACCCATCCAGAAAGGGTCCGCGACCCACTTTTGGGTCCCGACCCACCAGTTGAGAACCACTGACGTAAACAAACTTCTGGTGCTATTTTTAGATTCCTGACTTCCTGGTTGCCGTTTTTGACATCTTGGACTGAACTAGTAAAATTAATTTCTCCTCGTCCATGCTGCTTGCCAGTCGGTTGTTCTCCTCTCTCTGCTAACTAGCTTGTCAACAGGAAGCAGGGTGAACTTTTCAGATAGAGAGAGAGCTTGCTCGCATCGCTGTCTTGTCGCTATCGCGTCGCTGTATGTCAGGATGGGGTGTAATTGCAAAATTTGTGGCTAGTGTCGTCTCGACCACTTGTCACTCAAAGAGACCACACCCTGGACTATATACAACTTCAGTCCTTTGTCATGTAAAGTGTGTTATAGAGTCGATGAGCCAGACTGAACTTGGGCACAGCACTGTGACGACACTTTGGTGCGACTCCCTCAGTTTCCTAGGCTTCTTCAGCCTTCAACCTTTTCGGTTAAGTTGTTTTTTTTATGTGGCTTTGTACTGTTGCTATTGATTGACCAAAATAAAAAAATCTAATCAAATCAAATCAAATCAAATCAATCTTCAGCAAGAATCATGAAACCTTCGCTCCTCCTGTCTTGCCCTGTGGTTTCGTGAACCCACTCCCTCCCTCTCTTTGTGTTTGCTGCTACTCTTCTCCCTCTTAGAAGAACTAATGACGGGATTTTCTTCTGCTTATTTGTCAGATATACAGGGCATCAAACAGGCATAGGGGGGAAAGAAACACTTCCTGATGCCGTTTCCATCACCAAACACAGCATCCTATGTGAAAAGGCCTGAAAGGACCGGCTTCCTGCTGGAGCCACACTCTAGTGGTCAGTAGAGGAACTGCACTTTGTGTTGTCTTCATTTTTGCCGCTTATCTTTTTTCATTTGTGAGGAAATGTTTCGTAAAGTGAGTTTTGTAAGACAGAGGTGCAACAAACCACCTCAGACGTCACCACAACACAATATGAAGAAGTAACTGGGGCTGAGCAACAAACACAGCAACAACAGCAACACAGCTTCACTCAAGTACATTAACACACTTCATCTCGTTCATTACAACAAGCTGAAAATGAATCATCATAAATAACAGTTTTTATGTTAACTTTGATTCACAAAGTTAAATTAGTTGATGATTTGAATAATAAGTCAAATCATGCAGATTTCCACTGAACAACTGTTGCAGGCTGATACACACCTCGTAATCTGTATGAGCAAATACCTACTGATGTCCGACTGAGTTACACAGCTGTCTGTTATACACACACACACAGGCCACACACAGGTGATGTGTGTGTGTGTGTGTGTGTGTGTGTGTGTGTGTGTGTGTGTGTGTGTGTGTGTGTGTGTGTGTGTGTGTGTGTGTGTGTGTGTGTGTGTGTGTGTGTGAAGTAAACCACCCAGACACCTGCACTGTTAAACTAGTTCCTAAAACCTGCTGGCTGACAACTCTCTCTCTTTCTCTGTCTCAAAAACAACCACTGGCAGTGGCAAAAAACCGCTATCAACTCCTATTTCAAATGATTTTCTGAACTTTTTATGCAGACGGCACAGCTGGATAGTGAAGCTCTCATCTGTCAGGGTAAACAGGAAGTGTGTGTGTGTGCAGCAGAGCGCAGCACCTGAACCTCGCTGACTGACACGATGTTAATTCTTCCCTTTTCTTGCTTCTTCTGTGCAAACGACAGCGGTGTCTGAGCAGCAGAGCGCAACACCTCAATCGTCAGTGTGTTCCAGATGTCGGCCTATAGATAGCCTACACTCTGCAGTCAGGTGATCAGTGGTTAGCTATAGCTTCACTAACCACATCCTGGCTGGTACAGACAGCTAGCCTAGTTCTGTCCATACACCTACCAACACCGGTACACTCAGTGACAGATGAAGATGAACTCAACTGCAGCTTCTAGTGATTTAAAAGCTGTAACCCAGACACTGACAACCTCTGATCTTTACTGCACCGACACTGACTTTACAAAACCAGCATCAGCTGCTTGTAGCTGTCTGCCTCCTCCACACTCTAGCTTCCTGTTTCTCCAGAGTTGATTAATAACTGTGAAATTTTGTCAGAATTGCTGTTAGACCTTGAACCACCACTATCTAATCAGTCCATCCTAATCAGTCTAGGGCTGCCCCCAAATAACCAAAGGGTCATTAGTCGACCAAAATTTTAGTTTAATTGGTCGATTGATCGCAGGAAAAAAAAAAAAACGTTTGGAGCCGTGTCTTGTCAAAATTAAGTCAAAATCAATATGACTGAACTGTATATGAAAGGTGGATTAGTCGACTAATTGCCCTAAATGACAACTATTGGTCGACCAAGAAAATCTTTGGTCGGGGGGGGGGGGGGGGGGGGGGGGGCAGCCAGACTTATGTCCAGCTGAATGTTTGTGCCAAATTTGAAAAAAAAAAAAGTAAAATCATTTGTCATGGTGTTAGTGAGACATTAGCTGTGTCTCAATCAGTAAAGGGAATAACGATGTTGTAAAAGAACAGCGCTTTTCCAGTAACAAGTAATCAAAAAAGTTCTCAGAAGGACCAGCCCCTGGAGTGGGACACAGCTGTGTGTGTGTCCACCAGGACCAGATGGACGGGTGGAAGTATTGACTGAACCTGGAAACATCACTCCTCCGGCCCTGACTAGTGTCAGTCCACAATCTGATCTCTCATCAGTTAACATGGACTGGTCAGTAGGCCTCTCTGTCTAAGATACTTTATAGTCATTGTACTGATAAAACAACACAACAACATTTAGACTGGCATCGATCCATCCATAAAGCAACATTTGTTAGTAATAAATAATGTCATGTCTTAGTTGCTAAGTGTATTAAAATAAATAAGTTCCTCAAAATAGGCATAACAAATGACCCTTATCATGAGAAAAAATAAGAATAGCATAATAATACAAATATTTAACAACATCTAACTTTGGATATTCATCTTTCATGACAGGAGCATATGGAGGTTATTTTCTATCATAAATCAAGAGCATATTATGTTGATTTGAGAGCATTACTTTTTGATTTGACGTTCAGAAAACTCTGCTCTCATATTCAAATTTACTCTGCTCGCGCTCAAACTATGTGCTCGATGTTTAAACCTGTGCTCTCGGATTCAAAGTTGCCCTGCTCGTGCTCAAACTTTGCTTTCGCATTCAAGTTTGCCCTGCTCGTGCTCAAACTGTGTGCTCGCACTTGGTCACAGCTGCCTGCGCAGAGTGTTTCCTCTTGCGCGGAGGAAAGTCCTGCTCTCGGATCTCTGCTCTGCTCACGGATTTTCTGTCAACTGTCAACCAATAGAAGACCGGCTACTGTTGACCAATCAGATCATCCCTACTTCTATGCTTCTTTGTGGGTGCGTTCACTGTAATTCAAGGAGCGTCACATACGGGCGGGCACTCTTTCTACCGGGTTTATCTATTTCCGCCCCACAGGCTGTTAAATGTGGCGGCTCCCTTTATGTTTTGACAACTTTTGGAATAAAATATCAGTTAATTAATACACGAGCGCCCGTGCTTTTCATTACAATAGGTAGCTATATAAACATAAACTAGCAGTAGTAGCGGATGGGTGCCTTATGTATGTTTTTTTTTTTTATCCACGTTCATCGGTATATATGTTTTATAGTCTAAATGCCAAAGTCACTTGTAAGTCCTGTGATGGTACAGTGGTTAAGGCAGATGACAGTAGCTCTTTTTGTTGATCATGGGACCGCTGGTTCGAATCCCGGCCCTGCCGGCACCCTCATGTTATGCTATTTGATTTTTATGATTTTTTTTTTTTCATTGAAACGCTTAACAAGAGATGGTGGGTTACCGTTTTAATTTTCATTTCATCATGTTTTTAATCACGCATGGTAACCCACCATCTCTTGTTAAGCGTTTCAATGAAAAAAAAAAAAATCATAAAAATCAAATAGCATAACATGAGGGTGCCGGCAGGGCCGGGATTCGAACCAGCGGTCCCATGATCAACAAAAAGAGCTACTGTCATCTGCCTTAACCACTGTACCATCACAGGACTTACACGTGACTTTGGCATTTAGACTATAAAACATATATGAACGTGGATAAAAAAAAAAAACATACATAAGGCACCCATCCGCTACTACTGCTAGTTTATGTTTATATAGCTACCTATTGTAATGAAAAGCACGGGCGCTCGTGTATTAATTAACTGATATTTTATTCCAAAAGTTGTCAAAACATAAAGGGAGCCGCCACATTTAACAGCCTGTGGGGCGGAAATAGATAAACCCGGTAGAAAGAGTGCCCGCCCGTATGTGACGCTCCTTGAATTACAGTGAACGCACCCACAAAGAAGCATAGAAGTAGGGATGATCTGATTGGTCAACAGTAGCCGGTCTTCTATTGGTTGACAGTTGACAGAAACTCCGTGAGCAGAGCAGAGATCCGAGAGCAGGACTTTCCTCCGCGCAAGAGGAAACACTCTGCGCAGGCAGCTGTGACCAAGTGCGAGCACACAGTTTGAGCACGAGCAGGGCAAACTTGAATGCGAAAGCAAAGTTTGAGCACGAGCAGGGCAACTTTGAATCCGAGAGCACAGGTTTAAACATCGAGCACATAGTTTGAGCACGAGCAGAGTAAATTTGAATATGAGAGCAGAGTTTTCTGAACGTCAAATCAAAAAGTAATGCTCTCAAATCAACATAATATGCTCTTGATTTATGATAGAAAATAACCTCCATAGGAGCAAACATAAAAACTTGCACTGTGAGCTCACACAGTGTTCATTATGAGGCGTCCTCTTCCAATGTGAAAGAGACTTTAATGCTGATCTTCAATCCAAAAATCTAAAGCTGCAGTTGTTCTGATTCAAACCTGAACACCAGGGAAGACCTAAGTGCTGCTCATGTCCAGCACGGCAGACAGCAGCTCCTCACAACGCCATGAGGATGGATATACAGTACTTGAATTGGAAGTTTCAAATTGTTGGGGTCAAATTGATGATGATGACATTTTAAGATGACAGGTTACCAATATAATTTTCTCTTTTCCTCTTATCATCACTTCACAAGAGCCTGTAATCATTTCCACCAGCCCCCCTCCCTCCAGACAACCACACACCTGCCCCGACTGTGAGATGGAGAAGTATTTAAACTTCATTAGTGTTTGAATTCCAGACGTCCTGGCAGGAGGAATTTCCTCGCACACCCGCAACACCCTCGATTTGTTTTTCCCATTTAAGTGACTTTTTAGCGCTTCGGCAGCTTTATAACAGAAGTGCAGGTTCTTACAGGAACAGCTGGAACAGCTGCCAACAATGTTGTAAAGCAGCGAACCTCCTCATACATGTGGTATGTCCACACGGTGAACGGAGTGTGGACGTGTGGTTTAAAAAAAAAAGTTGTTGTGCTTTTCTCCACATGAAGAAGTGATGTTTCATTTGGAAAACCACCAACATATTTTCTGGGAAAGTTTTTGGCTCTTTGCAAACTTCACTGAAAGATCGAACTCAACCACCCTCAACTGTTGGAACCTGTCGTCACCGGTTCACATGGACGTACGTCACGATGATGTTTGATTTGATCTGTCTCCTGAAAGAGGAATTGGGCCCAAATGAGCTCCAGTGGGTGATACATAAATAGATATGAAGTTTTCCACTTCAAAATGTGCACTGTAGCGTTTAGGGAGAGCTCATTTAGTCACACTGATGTAGTGACGTAGTCAGTCTAACCGAATCTCTCACTGAACAGCTAAACTAATTTTTTTATTAGTGGTTTTCAAAGACAAACAGCTCAAGTAATGCATAACACACACACACTGAGCAGCAGCAGTCACAGCCATATTTAGCCATGGCATTCACACATGCTTCAGTTCTGAGTCGACATAATTGCAAAGGAGTGAGTCAGTTGTGTGAGCATGTGTATGTGCGTGCGCGTGTGGCTTCATTCATGCTTCCTGTCTCTGGTGAACTGTGTCTGTCTCTGTTCTGCAGGAGGCACAAACACCAAACCTGAATCACCTGAACTGCATCAAACCACACAGGAGAGAAGTCAGAGCATCCTCACAGTCAGATCTACATGTACGGCCTGAGCTTTACAGCTCAGACCTACATCCATCACAGAAACACTGACACATGTTTTATTCTTTCATAGTTGTGGATTTTCTGATGCTTAAACATCAGTCACATTCCAACAACTTTGACATCATGACCTGATAGGACACAATCTGCTCCAAACATGGCTTCACTGAATTCACAGCTTTACTCCATTGCTCACGGCTCTGCTCCGCCATTCTACGAATAGCTTGCACCAACTATTAAAGGTAACAAACCTACTGCTATGACTATAGGGATTATTGCAATGAGCCAATTTGCCAAAATGTTGAACTATCCCTTAAAAGGCAAGGCAAGGCAATTGTATTTGTATAGCCCGTTTTTATAAACAGTTTGTCTCAAAGGTCTTTACATGGCATCACAACAACATCCTCTGTCCTTAGACCCTCACATCCACTGAGGAAAAACTACATAGAAAACCCTTTTAACAGGGAAAAATCTGAGAAACCTCAGGGTGAGCAACAGAGGAGGGATCCTTCACCCAGGACGGACAGACGTGCAATAGATGTTGTTACAGACAAACAAAGAATAAGAAAGATAATAATAATAATATATTCTGTGATTTATTTGCTGCTATCTCAGATAAATTGCAAATTGTGAATTCAAATGGTCAATGTAGTCCTTAAAACTATGGTCTAAGTTTGTAAATTTCCATATATTAATGGCATAGGGTTGTGGGAACTGCACTTTAAAACAAAATCTTGCATTTAATGTCTATTTTCCAGTGTTTTCTTGCTACCGACAATTCAAATCAAACCAAAGAAAGATCATTTGTGTTACTTGGAATAAAAATCACTAGGACATATAGCTGCCCTATGAATCTAATGCTGTAAACATAAGTTAAAATAGGAATCTATGGGCACTGACTCAATTTTGGGGCGAGACTCTAGTGGTAATAAGAGGAACTGCATGTTTCTCAATGGGTGGTTGGTGGTTAACTCACACATTTAACTCGGTACTCTCGGGAAAACGGAACAAAACAAGCTTTTTAACATCTATGTGTTTAAGGCCGCGTTTCTGTAGTGGCACATTAATCTGAAATCATGAAATAATAGGCCAATTATGTAACAATGTCTGAAAGGAGCTCAACAGTCTCCTTATCCCTGCTGAGATCACTGCAATTTTCTCTTGCTTGCACACACACACACACACACAACTCCCACCACCCCAGTCTCTTATCAGCTTTGGCACTGGACCAGCACAAAACTTAGTGTGTTATAAACAGTGCTGACATGGGTGAGTGCCGACCTCATCACATCATCATTATATCAGCTACAAGAGAAATGGTGTGTTCAGAGCTGAGAGAGAGAGAGAGAGAGGAAGACATGTAAAAAGGCAAAAGCACTAAGACATAAACTCTACAGGTTCAGATCAGACTCAGATATGAATGTATCAAAACAATGACTGCAAACAACAAGGCTTGATGATTTGTCCGAACATTATTTCATGTTAAAATCCTGGTCTGAATTGACGCCATAGTCTGTTATACTGCTCACATCACCGCTATTCAGTGCAAACAAAACCACAAACATGCATGCTTATGCACTGGTGCACTTTGTTCACGTGCAACTGCTGCAAAATGTTCAACACAAGCTGAATCTGAAGTGATTTCTTTGAACTGACTGGCTGCTGATCTCAAGGGGAAAAGACATTCGTGAAAAACAAATGTGTTTGCTTTGAGAATGAAGAGAAGTAACGTGTCCAGACTGCAGGAGCATCTTCACAAACAGTTCAATAAAACACACCGTCCAACGAAGCAACCCAAAACCACAGCTGCAGATCGTAACGCATCAAAATGTACAGATATTAGAAATGTAACAGTAGACTTACTTACTGTTTGCAGGGTGTGTGTGTGTGTGTGTGTGTTAGTCAGTCCATGGGTCCATTTGTCTGTTTAAAACCAGTGATTCTAACAAACACTGAACTCAGACTGAGTGAAGTCTGTCAGTCTGAAAACGCTGTTTCTCTGCGTTTGATTTCCTGTTATTGACTCAGTGTGTGTGTGTGTGTGTGTGTGTGTGTGTGATGTGCCCAGCAAAGTTGAAACCTGTGCCGTTGACTTGAAGTACAGGATGTGGTTTGCCAAACACGTGTCTCTGTCTTTCTTTAATGCACACACACACATACACACACATAGAGTGAAAGGACAGTCCACAGTCATATGTCCGTCCAGAATGTGATGTCTCATAGTGTTTTATCTGGGACTATAGTTACATGTCTCCACATGGTGAGATGTGATGATTCTAACATCACCTTCTATGGTCATTGGTTTTCATTTCAACTACAGTACATGTGTTATTTTTTAAGTCCACCACAATAAGTTGAACAGATGTTGCAGTAGAAATGTCATGTGGGAGGACGCTGCTGTTATCCTTGGGCCACTTCTTTGACAGACACTGTGATACTAAAGAAAACTCTTTTCTTTTTATGAAGGTCAGGGAGGGTCTCTGGAGGTTTGTTCTGGAGGAATGATCAGAGATGTTGATATGACATCATTGTGTCTTTTCATATCTTTGTGTGAACGTTTGATTTTGAGTTCTGGTGCCGAGAAGCTCTAAGGCGCCCCCCTCAGGAGGATTTTTAATGAGCTGCCTCTGTAACGATATTCTCTACAAAAAAGAAACGCACCCAGTCACCGGCAAGCCTTTCAGTCGCAGAAAGCATTGCTATGGTTTTGCTTCAGTTTCAGAGCTAAAAGCTGAAGCTGCTTCTTTCTTAGAAATTAAGAAAGGTTCAAAGGTTATCAGAGAAAATAAGAAATAGAAGTCCACAGCTCCTATTGGGTTAGGCTCAGAGGCTTGAAGCTCTACAGGTGTTTTTGTCATGATGTATAGAAGGAATAGAATGATTTTCATTGTTCATATGTATGGCCTAGTTATTGTTATTACATACGACTCTTTTTAGACAAGGCTAAAGACATAAATATGATACATGTATGAGCTGGTGTAGTTTAGGATTTTAGGCTTTTAGTCTCGTGCTAAACAACATATATGATCAAAAACCTTTCAAAACATATTGGATATTGGAATTTACATTGAAAAAGTGGATATAAATAGTCCAGCATCAGTTTCATCCTAACAACATTAAAGGACCCTGGAGCGTTCCATGAGGAACTCCTTCATCATTCCTATAGTGTATAAACCAGGTTTTTTACCTCCACTGTCCTTGAACATGTGGGGAATCTTCAAACACGACACCGCCTGCTCATTTTCATGTTCCAGTGTTGTAAAGTCTGACTGGATTATGAGCCGTTATCTCCATATCAGGGAGAACACATGTTTCTGTGTCTGTGTTACGTGACAGACAGTGAGTCTTTACCTCTGAGGCTGACATCCACCTTAAAATATAATCCTCACAGTGGGGCAGACCTCTGTGAGCTGAGGTCACATAGCAGTAGAACCGCAGAAATGAAGAACACCATGGTCTAAAGGCTCTGATTGGTCTCCTTGTTCCATGTAGGCATGGAATGTGCAGCAAAGAAATGTTTTCAACAATTATATTTCATGATTTAATTGTAATAAATTACCATTCGGCTCTATCAAACCCAAACATCTAAACAGCTGCTGCATCACTGTACGAGTATACTACATTATAAAAACGGTTGCAAAAGGATTTCATTTATGTCATTTCATTTGTGAATGTTCTGCTTCAGAAATTAGTTTCACTGATGCAGCTCAGTTTATTTCTGATCATAGACTAATCAGTTAACTGGTGAGTAATGAATTAGGGAACGAGCTAAATGGAAAGCTTGAATGAAACCACTTATCTTTCTAGCAGAAACCAGTGAGCTGTGAGTGTCAGTTTTAAGTGGAATTCCCCTTAAAACACACGCTGTGAAACTATAAGGTGGAGTGGATTCCAGTGTGCGATTACAGTAATAAGAGAGCAGCTCCTGGCTGTCATTATGGGCTGTACTGTTATGTAACACATCGGAACTTCAGTTCTGAAGTTTCTTAGAAAAGTAGAAATGACAGCTGGTTTGAGACACATGGACCGAGGCAAATGTCTCACTGTAACGTTCCTCATCAATATTGAAAATGTGATTATTATTTATGCCTCTGTGCCTGCAGCAGTCAGAGCTGGACTGTTTTTCTCAGGTTCCCATAGTTGTGGAAAGTCTGTGAAGGATCTCAGTCATCCTGGACCTGCTTGGGGTTCCTACTGAGATTTTACCTCTCACCCCTCACAGACAGTTCACTTCTGACAGACTGGTGGGGCTTTCCAGGGAAAAAGATTTAGATTTACAGTGCAGTCATAATTTTATAACATAATTATGATGAGGCTTTTTTTCCTCTTCCATAAAAAGGGCAAGTGTAAACAGTTCAGAAACTGGCTTGCAGCCAGTTTATAAACCAGGACACAGCCAGGCTTTAACTACAATTAATTACTTACAGATCAGTTATTATAGGTTGTAAAATCTACAGCAGCTAGTTTACACTTTCACTTTTGAATGTGACCAGTTCCTGGAAATGTAGATATACATTTAAAATCCAGACTTGAACTAAGGCCAATGTCACGTTTTTGATCTAACAATGAATGACTCATTGTTCCACTTCACATAAACCCAGAAAACACAAGAGTAAAACCACATTTTGGTAAATCATTGAAAATGACACTTTTGTTGTAAAACTGTACATTTTGTATGGTACATCTCACCACCAAAAATGGTGCACATGTAATTCTAAGTTGTCTTCCTGTGGTGATTCCTGTAAACATGTTAATTTGGGGTCTTTGACTTCCCCTGAGGTTGTCTTCTCAGGCCGCTGTCACATTCAGTCTGTCTTTCCCAACAAACTCCAACTAGTCTAAAGCTCCCATGTTGTATAAAGGTAGAGCTCAGTGTGTTGTTTGATTACCAATCAGGTCTAGGTTCTTAATTAATACTGTGTAAGTATGAAAGTACTTTGTGATGTCACAACAGAACAGTCACAACTCTAGCATCTCCAGCAAAGCCCACCTGGACCCACTGGCCAACCAGAACCAGGCCTATGGCGCCGGTGTTTAGCTATAGTCACTTAAAACACCGGTAAATATACTAGTTCCTGCATCAGCCCTGCTCCTGAGATAATGATTAAATATGCTTAAGAGAAACATTTTATTATACCTTGAACATACCCCCATAAAGATTTTTTCTCAAAGATTAGAAAGACGAAACAAGAATATGGAGACTGACGAGCCCCTGCACCACATGTGCCAACAGGAGGGTCGTAACTTTAAACCAGATGTTTAAATGGTGGGAAAGTAACTTTAGCATAAAAGTCAACATCACAGTTCACCCCCCTGTGGAAGAAACTAAAACACCCCCAAACTGTGTTTAAAAGATGAAAAGGTTTCAAATGTAATACATGTCGGCAGTGAAACTTCAGAATAAAAGCAAATAGATGCATGGAAACTACAATGTCAACATGATCAATATTTGTTCAGCCAGTGTGCTAAACCAAAGCTTTATATGTTGGTAGACAATAAATTACTTTGTTAGCATATTTGTTTTTGTTTTTAGCTTTAGCATCAAGACAAGTGGAAGTCTCTGTTAAATACTGGACATATTGAAGGACTACTCCACCATATTACAACATGCAGGACTCAGGGTGAAGTCAATAAGTTTGAGGGGTTTACTGTTTTCTGGTTCTGGTCTAAGCTACAGATAAGTCACTGGGAACGGTCTCTGTATTTGTACATCCACCATAGCTCCATTCATTAAATAACAGATGCCATTTGAAGATGATGCAACAAGACAGTGGATATCTTCACATTACCTTTTACAGTAGAAACTATTTAAAACATGAACACGTCATAGGTCGTGTTTACATTCATTCCTTCTGTCATGAGTTAACTCCTCTATACAATCTGCTGATTGTACACTCCTGTCCCTTCAGTCTGCCCCGGTGCTTCTATTCTGAGGCTTCACATTTCTCAGTTTAATATTCCAACTCATCCAACAGCTTTTATATAGATGTCCTTTCGTCCAGGCACAGAGTTCATTTCACTTCAAATTCATACAGAGAAATATACTTCCTCATTAAATGACAAACCCCCTTGGGATTTACCTAATCTGGATCTGAGGACAAAACATGTTTAATAAATGTGATGATCAGTCAGTTTATGATCCAACATATAACTTTAGTTAAGAGCCTGTTCCATATGTTACTGACTGTTATCATGGGCCTCACAAACCAGCCCAGATCACAATTGGAGCTAAAAATATTCGTCTGCATTTGCTCTCCTCCCTTATTTCTTTTGACCCTCCACTCCTTTGTTGGCCCCCACCTTCCACCTTCCACCCCCAACCACCACCACCACCCTGCTGGCAACCTCCTCCCTTTCTCCTTCTCCACTCTGCTTCTATTCTATCGTTCATCTTGTTTCTCTGCAGCCTTATCGAGGGCGTTCTCTCTATTTTCTGCTTGGCTCTTTTCTATGGTTATAATCAACAGATCTGCAGCGCCATTTTATTATGTGTATGTGTGTGTCTGTGTGTGTGTGTGACAGCAGAAACATTGTGTTTAGTGCTACATTTAATCGCCACCAACCACACAACTTCCTGCACACAGAGTACAGTGTGTGTGTGTGTGCGTTTTACATGAATGCAACAATTAGTGTTGTGTGCACAGACTGTTTGTGTATAATTCTGTTGCCTGTTTCTCTAATTGCAGTGTTCTGAGCAGAAATGTAACATGGTATGGTATGCGTGTATGTGTGTGTGTGTGTGTGTGTGTGTGTGTGTGTGTGTGTGTGTGTGTGTGTGTGTGTGTGTGTGTGTGTGTGTGTGTGTGTGTGTGTGTGTGTGTGTGTGTGTGTGTGTGTGTGTCTGTGTGTGTGTGAGAGAGTTTGTGCAGTGAAATCTAACTATGGAAGCCAATATAAAAGCACAGCAACTAAACAGCATGGTGGCTGTGTGTAATTACACATCATTACTGAACCTCTCGATGTGAGGAGTGTGTGTGTGTGTGTGTGTGTGTGTGTGCGCGTGCGCGTGTGTGTGTGCGTGCGCGTTATTGTGGGGAACAACAGTCCATTCTATACGGCCTCTCTCTCTGCTTTAGTGACAGGACGACGCAATTCAGAGAAAGTTAAGTTAAAATAAATCTGTGTTAGATTATCCTGAACATGGAGAAGTTCCACAAGACGTTTCACAAATAAAACCTTTTTCATATTCATAAGATTTGTTTCTTCTTTATGTTCATAGCAGGAAGAGATGCTATAGTGATCCACCATGACTGCAGAGCTTTTGTCTATAAATCAATGCGTCATCTGTAATCAGTTTGGTGGCGGTCGGACCCACAACTTTTCAATCACTTGTCCAGTTCTTGTCTCAAAGTACAAAGCTCAGGCCTCATTATTCAATATTTCTCATCCTTCTGTCTGTTCTGTCATCACTGGAGCTGTCTAGCCAAACGAAAGCTTGTTTTGCAGGACAACAGTGTGCACTGGTTTCCCACCACTGAGACTTCCTCCACCTGCAGCGCTAATGAAATCACATTAGCTAACACACTGTTAATCTGCATCTGGTTTGGATGCAGATTACCTTGTGTCATTACTGTGTTGATAAGCAGGCATTAGCAGGTTGTGTTCAGGCAGTCTATGACATTACCAGAGAGTTCATGTCCATAAATCAGTGTGTCATCTGCAAACAGTTTGACCGGCGTGGGACTCAAAACTCTGTCCTCTGCACCACAAAACCATGCTTCTCTGCTGCTACATGTGTAAGTGATTCACTGGTTGTTTTCTTGTGTATAAAAATGTCTAATGCCCTTTCAACTACACCACACAGCCAAAATATCTCTTTGATGGATTCCTTCTTTTAAAGGCACTTGCTGTCTCCTTCTTCGGTAATTTTGATGTTTCTATTTCTTTCAATTCCTTTTCATTTTTATTTTAATTTAATTTTAGACAAATAACACAAGACACGTGTGGCAATAACCGGAATTAAAAACAAACGAAACAAGACAAGACTATTTCTTTCAGTTCCATTATACCTCAATCTCAAAATATAACTCACAAACCCACTCTCATTAAGAGAAGCTCAGATCTGTAAAGGCAGGTTTCATGTATAAGATATCTTTACCAGTGACTTATCTTTGAAGAGTTCAATCCTGGTCAGTGCAAACTCACTTTTGAACAGCTTTTCCTATTTTTTTTGCCAACTACAGCTTTTTGGATTTGGTATAGGCCTACTACCATGTAGTGATCCAAGTGATCCAAGACATGCACTGGCAGACTGGCAGAATTCAAACGCACAACCTGTAAACTAGTGTTGGCAATACTTTCTTCTGACAATACTGAATCACAAGAATCAGTTCATTAAAAAGATTTGTTCAAAAAATCTGTTCCATATGTTCAATGAAATTACCAATACATTCGTGAGCACAGACATTCGTGAGCAACAAAACGACCGGTTCGCGAACGTATTGTTGTGTCACTTGTATAGTAGCTAGTGAACGTACTGCACAGTGAACGTGAGCCCTCAGCCCTGAGTGGCAGAACGTTCAGTCAACGCATCACTGAACATGCACCGTTCCCTCGCAATGGGAGTCTCCGCCATCAGACAGCGATTCACGGACCACAGCTCAGAAAAGAACAGGTGATTCTGTTCAGTTTGTTCACTCAAACAATTCGTTCTTTTGAATGAGACTTTCCTGAATGAGACAAAACTACTGGAAACACATTTTGTTGTCTTTTTGTGAGCTGAAAGATTTGTTAAATGGAATTGTATAGTTCTTTTGTAGGCCCATAGTTTGCGTCTACATAGTTTTACCTATAGTGACAGGTTTTAAAACGTCTTTTCTTAACACTTCTGCCACTTTTAAATATCATCCACCTGATGAATATGAAGTCCAGTGCCCCTCCTATAGTTCTGTGTTGAGTCTCTGAGGGAAATATCAGATCTTTCTTTTATTAAATGAAGACTGTCCACTTACCCCCTTCTCTTTTACCGGGGGTACTAGGCGATCGCTGGCTGCCTCGGCGTGACCCCTCAGGCATGGTGTGATGATGTCACAGGAAGTAGAAACCTGCAGAAAAAACATTGAGAAACGGTTAACGTCCACTTCAGCACAGACTTTCTGTGTCATCCTGGTGCACAACAAGTACCGTACGTACATCCTCTTTTGTCTTTTGTCTTTCTTTTTTCAAAACATGTCACAGCATAGAAGCCCAACAGTTGCACAAAGAAACTTTAGACACAGAGAGAGACAGGAGGTAAAGCATTTTATACACATCTTTGTCTGAGAGAAGAGGGGGGGTTGCAAAGAGAGGCGCTCACGAAAGAACTCGTTCCTTCTTGTGTAAAAGAGACTCAGGATGTATGTAATGTTTGGCTGGAAGACAAGAATGCAGTCTTTTCTTCAAAGGGACCATATTGTAGGAAGTTAAATCTCCAGGTTTAAAAGTTTATCATTTCTAAACAGATGGATGAAGCAAAACTCTGTGAACTATACATTAAACTCAGCATTGTGTGTAGATAATGTAGACAACATTTTGTGGGAAGCAGATGAACAACCTTGGACTAGTTTATTTTGGGTTAATGTTAGATTTTTTTTAAAGCAAATATGAGTTTATCACACACACAGGTCTCACAAAACATCTTAGTGAGGAGAAAAGAGAGGAAGAAAAAGAAAATATGGTTACCAGCAGCATACTGTGCTTGGATCCAGGGTCATTCCCTTCTCTCTGCCCCTTAATAACAATACAAACTAATGAAAAGTACATCGCCACTATACTGTAACCTTGGTATGCTTGGTTTAAAATACTTGGTTTAAAAGTTGGGGTCAGATATTCAGGTGTGGTGGTTAAGGTTAGGGGAAGAAGCCGTAACAGCTCACAAAGAATACAGAAAGACGTGTGTGTGTGTGTGTGTGTGTGTCCTTTAATCGATACAGTAAGGGGTTGACCCAATTAGTCCATTGTGTGCGAACCAGTGTTTCTGCAGCTGTCCGCAAAAAGACTGAGATGTGGGTCAGATTGGGGGGGGGTTGGGGGAGGGGGGTTAGTCAGCTGGTGTCAGTAATATAAACCAGATACCGGTTGCAGGTTTAAATCCCTGAGCTGTGTGTGGAAACATCTGCAGGCTTCATGTGCTGCTGTGGGGATTCCACAGTTAAAGATCCCAGACAAATGATTGAATGTATGTCAGACCAGGACTTTAAAAAGATCAGATTTCACGGTTTAGACACCAACGTGGTTTTAAGAAAAACACAAATTCATGTTCAAATGGCTCAAAACACCACATGCTCATGAAACCTTAGGATTTCAATTCTGCTGACTGGAAACAAAAGTTTGACGGCTAATAACCAGCGATCGGTGTGTAGACGTCCACATTTCTATCCACTGCACCAGAGCCTCGTGGGCCACCTGAACACCTGAAACTTCTTGTCGACCCTGTTGCTGGACTTGTATTACAAGTTTCCTCCTTTGAATGAAAGTTAAGGGAATAGTTTACCAAAAAATGAAATTCAGTCATTTGGAATGATTTGACAGCTGCAAATAATAACAGATATCTGGAAAATATCTTTTGTTTTCTCTATCTTAAAGGAATAGTTCACCAAAAAAATGAAATTCAGTCACTATTGACTCACTCTCATACTGATGAATACTCCAGAGTAGGCAGCATGAGTACAAACAAAGCTCATGTTAAAAAATGCCTGATGGCTCATGGAAATTCAGGAAATGTGCCAACTCTGGTGGGATTCAAACCCCTTTCCTCAGGAAAATCCACTCATGTAGCGCTGGAATCACTTCTACAATGATGAACTAGCAGTCCAGTGTGCTGTCCATTGTGTCACAGCGCCGTGCACACCATGAACTTCAAGGGACAAACCTCAAACGTCTTGTGGACCCTATTATCTGACCTACATCTCTCCAGCTTTCTCAATCTCAATCTTTATCCTGTTTTTATTTTTCAATATTCTCATTTTGTTGAACATTACCAAAAAAAACCAAGCTGTTCCTTCATCAGGCGTGACTCTACGACTGCCTGTACCTTTGATAGTGAAAGGAACACATCATGTGTAAACAGCATGTCTCCAGTGGGGCTCGAACCCTCAACCTTTGAAACTATTGTTTTGTTGCTGTTTGTACAAAGCTCTATCCGTTGCACCACAGAGCCATGGCCTCGCCTTCAGTCTGCAAAGTGTCACATTGACACTCAGTTATCCATGAAACAAACTCTAATGTGTTGCCTGGTGGGAAGCCTACAGTTTGGCATGATTCTTATGTACAAGGTGATTGGTTTGGTGTTCACCGGGCTTCTGGGAGTAAAAGAACATCTTTAAACAGATCGACTCTGGTGGGACTCGAACCCACAACCTTTGAATTCCTTACTGTGTTCTTGCCTAGAAGTCCAATGCGCTATCCATTGCGCCACAGAGCCGTGCTGTTGGCACCGGTTAGGCCAAGTCTGACACTGTGAGACTCCAGCTGTCCATAAGACACTCTGATGCAGATTCCTAAGTAGAGGCTGTTTAGTTTGGCTTCTACTGAGCTTCAGATGATGCAGGTCATGTTCCACAAGTTGAGAGGCACCGTGCCTCAGACAAGTTGCCTGACTTGTAACTGTCCATCTCTTACCAACACTGGGAAACTGGTCCTCATGATCACTACACTGGCTTCCTGTGAGTCAAAGGATAGACTTCAAAACCTTACTGTTGGTCGTGAACTAAACAACATGTTAGATTTATTAGGTCCATGTGGAGCATCCAGACCCCTCAGGTGGTCTGGGACAGGTCTACAGAGTCAGAACCAACCAAAGTGAAGCAGCATTCAGTTATTATGCTCCTCATGTGTGGAACAATCTCCCTGCACAAACTGTCAGTCAGGTTTGAAAACGTTGTTGTTTGCTGTAGCTTTGACACATTATTTAAATTATTTTAAACCATTCTTAACTATTTATTATTGCCTTTACTGGCTTATTACTTTATTTTTCTTTTAAATGTATTTTGTATTGTCTATATTGTATCTATGTGTTTCTGTGCCTCTGCAAAGCACTTTGAATTGCCTGGTGTATGATTTGAAGCTGGAAACCCACACAGGCAGACATGCCCCAGGTGACATTGCTACCCAGTGCACCACTGACTCACAACAGTCATCTTTTGACTTATCTTCTGACTATAGAAAAGTAGGATTCAGACTGAGGACCTTTGAATCATCTCAGTGACTTCATGAGGCAAACAAGAAACCTCTTGTTGATTCCGTTGCCCGACTCCCTCTGAATCTCTGCAGCAAATCACTGATAATACCTAAATGTTTCCTTTCATAGAGTAAAAAGGATCAGGGATCAGTGGGAACTACTTGAGATGTTACAGGAAACAGCTGGGAAGGGTTGGGAAGTATCTAAATTACGATACCATTAGACCTCCTTTTCAATTTTCCCGGGGCATGCAGTATTACTGTGACCAATTAAAAATCGTGTTGTCCTACAGCTCAGACAGAGTCGCCAAAATGTGACTGATTATAAACAAAAACATTTTACTATTGAAGTGAAATTGAAAACTCAACTACATATATGTAGGTGCTGGACATAGACTCATTATTTAGCCATTAAATATAAATATTTAATATGAGCCCCCCTATATGAGCACATTGCATTTTTTTTTAAATGACAGTAATGAAACTGATACCTATTTTTAAGATGCGGTGGGAAACCTTATCACTGTATTACGGCCCAACCCTAGAGCATAGTGAACATGAACACAGTATGTTGTGCTCAGACACCACCAGGTGAGGTCTGACTCCTCTGGTGTCCATTGTCTTTGAGTTTGAACAGAAAAGTAAAACAGAGATAATAAAGACTGATGAGAGTAATCAGAGGTTCTGATGATGAAATCTCAGCCAACAGAATTATTAGTCATACTTGTACCTTAATGGGCCTGCAGATCTGCAGACCACAGAGAGCACTGCAACATGTGCGTGTTTACATTTCCCCCTGCTCCTATCAGGGTTCATGTTTATATGACATCACTGAGACTGAGGGAAAGGCCTCATTCACATGATCAATCTCAGGCTTTTATCCTTTACCTTAATATATAAGGAGGAGTGGAGCTTCATCCATTAGTGGGCATTAAGACTTTCAGCAGCACCTCATACAAAGTGTGTGTCACAGTTTCACCCAGTTTCTCTGACAAAGTCACCATTTAAAGGGATAGTTCACCCAAAATTGAAATTTCACTCATTATCTCCTCCCCCTCATGTGGACTAAGGGCTGGGAGAAGTTTCAGAGTCCTCCGTGGCTTCTCTGAGTTACAGGGGGTCTCGGCGTAGCAGTGCATGTCCATATAACGGTTGCAAATGGATACCAACTGTCTTCGTAACAAAAAGACACACCAAAAAACATCCAAATACCTCCATGCTGCTCGTATGTAATGTCTGTCTTGTATTGAAGCCCCGAAAAATTAAATGAGTCTATATTTCAAGCTTGTTTTGTAGCGGAAGTCCAAATTTGATGAACCGGGAAGAGGAGCTTTACGAAGACAATTGATATCCATTTGCAACCGTCATATGGACATGCACTGCTACGCCGAGACCCCCTGTAACTCAGAGAAGGAACGGAGGACTCTGAAACTTCTCCCAGCCCTTAGTCCTCTTGAGGGTGAGTAGATAATGAGTGAAATTTCAATTTTGGGTGAACTATCCCTTTAAAAGTAGGTGTCTCACATTTTCGTCTTCATTACTAAAACACTGTGTAGATGTGAACAGTAGAGCGTTCATTTATTTACTCATTTAAACTGGTTCCAGATCTTCCTTCTTCTGTTTCACTGTCTCTCTCTCACTGGTATGCCAACATACAGACAAACTAGTGCGCACCACGCACTTCACATAGTATGTCGCCTACTCAACATCTGTCAGAATTTTCACTGATTGTTTACAATCTCACAATATCAGAATGACAGACCCACATTTAGTTAGAATATCCATAGAAACTGGAAATATCTAACATCAGAGTGTTAAAAAAAAGAATATCTTGGGGTTAGTGGTCATTTTGGGTCATTAGCATCACATTATCTTCTCAAATTGAGTCCCTTCCATTGTTAGACAGAGAAACAGGAAGCAGCTCAGGCTGCATTAACTCCTGTAGCCTGTTTTACTGGAAATGACTAAGAATATTATCGTTCTAGCTACCTTCCCTTAAAAATCTGTTGTTGTTTTATTTTCCCCACTATGTGGCCCTCTGTCTTCATCATAGAATTTCCCCTAACTTGAAAAACCATTATTACACTGCAAAAATTCAAAATCTTACCTAGAATATTTGTCTTATTTCTAGTTAAAATGTCATTTCTAGTCAAAATAAATCTAATTATACTTAAAATAAGACTCATCACATTTAAAAAGCAGCTTGTTTTTAGACACTTAAATTTTTTCAAGCAAATTTTCCACTTAAAATAAGTAGAAAAATCTGACAGTGGAGCAAGTTTTTCTTTCTTATTACAAGCACAAAAAACTTGCTTTCACTGGCAGATTTTTCTACTTATTTCAAGTGAAAATTATCTAAAAACAAGTTAATTTTTAGGTGATGAGTCTTATTTAAAGTGGAAAGAGTTTAGTTTTGACTAGAAATGAGACATTTTGACAGGAAATAAGACAAATATTCTTGGAAATATTTTGAGTTTTTGCAGCGTATAGAATCATGTTGAGAGTGAACACCAGACACAGTCACTAGTTCAAAACATGAGGCCCAAGAAAAATGGTGAAAACACACACAGACACACACACACACACACACACTGTTTCTGTCTGAGACAAGACAATGTCAGGAGGCCCCACTGACCCAGAGAGGGAAATCCACACACACACACATGCACACACCCATTGTGTTATAGCAGGGTGGTAGCAGAGAGAGGTCAGATGTAGATGGGGAGAGGTGGACACACACACACACACACACACACACAGACACACACATATACATACAATTTTAACACTGTCACAGAAGTGTCTACATGCCACATGAAACTAACTTTCTCTCTCTCACACACACACACACACACACACACACACACACACACACACACACACACACATAGAGTCACACTCAGTGGTGCAGGCTAAACAAACACACTGACAGTGAGTGTAAACTTCCAGTAGTGCAGTTCAGAGAAGAGACACACAGGCGCCTTCTGTCTTCTGTGTCTATGTGTGTGTGTGTATGTGTTGTGTACTTCACTTGTCTATTTAGTTTCATGTAACGGAGGTTTACAGTAACGGAGACAACAGAGGCATCTGAGATGTAAAGGTGACATTCGCTAATGTCTGAGAATGTCTGTTATTTTCACTTCTTTGTCTCTTTCTCTTCTTCTCTTTCTTATCCCACCCTGTCTCTCAACAGATTTGTGGGCGTTTCATGTCTTTATCATAATAGAGAAAGAATGAGAGAGACAGGAAATCAGTGCAGGGAGAGGGGGTGACAATATGAACCCAGGCCAGTGGCCACTGCAGCTACGACTAAGTCCTAATGGTAGACTGTATGCTGCCTTCTTTCTTTCTTTCTTTTCTTTCTGTATTTCTTTTCTTTCTTTTTTCTTTCTTTCTTTCTTTCTTTCTTTCTTTCTTTCTTTCTTTCTTTCTTTCTTTCTTTCTTTCTATATGTCTTTCTTCTTTCTTTCTTTCTTTCTTTCTATGGCTTTCTTTCTTTCTTTCTTTCTTTCTTTCTTTCTTTCTTTCTTTCTATGTGTCTTTCTTCTTTCTTTCCTTCTTTCTTTCTTTCTTCTTTCTTTCTTTTTTCTTTCTTTCTGTCTTTCTTCTCTCTCTCTTTCTTTCTTTCTTTCTATATGTCTTTCTTTCTTTCTTTCTATATGTCTTTCTTTCTTTCTATGGCTTTCTTCTTTCTTTCTTTCTTTCTTTCTTCTTTCTTTCTTTCTGTGTCTTTCTTCTTTCTTTCCTTCTTTCTTTCTTTCTTCTTTCTTTCTTTTTTCTTTCTTTCTGTCTTTCTTCTCTCTCTCTTTCTTTCTTTCTTTCTATATGTCTTTCTTTCTTTCTTTCTATATGTCTTTCTTTCTTTCTTTCTATGGCTTTCTTCTTTCTTTCTTTCTTTCTTTCTTTCTTTCTTTCTTTCTTTCTTTCTTTCTTTCTTTCTATATGTCTTTCTTCTTTCTTTCTTTCTTTCTTTCTATGGCTTTCTTTCTTTCTTTCTTTCTTTCTTTCTTTCTTTCTTTCTTTCTTTCTATGTGTCTTTCTTCTTTCTTTCCTTCTTTCTTTCTTTCTTCTTTCTTTCTTTTTTCTTTCTTTCTGTCTTTCTTCTCTCTCTCTTTCTTTCTTTCTTTCTATATGTCTTTCTTTCTTTCTTTCTATATGTCTTTCTTTCTTTCTATGGCTTTCTTCTTTCTTTCTTTCTTTCTTTCTTCTTTCTTTCTTTCTGTGTCTTTCTTCTTTCTTTCTTTCTTTCTTTCTGAGCTTCATCCACTGAGCTTTTCAGAATCCTCCTCCTGGGAAAACTGTGATGGATGAGTTTGTGTTGTGTTGCTCTGATGTGTCGAACTGGACAGATGATCTTCATGATCGCTCAGGTGCAGACACACACATTGTGTCGTACACACTGAGCATGTGCGTGTCTGAAATGAGGTCAACTCAACTCAGTGTGGACGCAGAGTCAGATTTGATTTTTAAAATGTAAACATGAGCCACTTCTCTCTCTCCAACCAGTGAAGGGTTATGAAAGGTTTCGCGTGTGTGAGTGTCACTTCATTAACACATTCATCATCACACAACCCATGTAGGCCAGGACATCGTGTGTGGTCTCACTCTTTGTGTCTACGGACCCGGCGCACTCCGTCCTGCTGTGTCTATTGTCCTCATAGCGTCCACAACCACACAACCACACAACCACACACACATGCACACACACAAAGTGACGGTGCTGAGACTGACAGTTGGTGGAGTCCAATATGAGTCAACACTGCCCACAGTGTATGTGTATATGTGTGTGTACATGTGTAGGACTGTCTCTGTCTTCCTTTCTGTTTGGACCCCGACCTGCTGTGGTTGGGCTGGTCCAACTTCCTGTCAGCGTACCTGAGTCTACCTGCACATTCTGTCAAAGCTTTAGACAAACCTGAGGTGACTGTTCAAAAAGCCTGTTTTACAGATTTCCACAGTTACCACTGTAAAACACTTTCCTCAAAACTGTAAACACAAAACTCAATCATCAAACTAATTAAACCAAACCTCTGACTGTTCAAAACCAAACACAATCCTCAAAACAGTGTTATCTGTGCTCAAAAACAAACTGTTCTCAGATCACACAGAAGCCAACCAAAATAAAAAACACCACTAAGCATTTATTACACAGTGGAAAAGTGTCAAACACACAGTGCTTAGACCATGGATCTCCAGAAATGTTGGTTCTTTTAAGAATTTTGTTGCACTATTGCCCAATGTGAGTCGTAACAGATAATGCCTGACGAGGCGTCCATTATCAGAAATTAATGGACGACGCAGAGGCATGAACCATCCGACGTGAAGCGTCATTAATTACTGATAATTGGACACCTCGAAGGGCATTATCCTGCTTATACCATGGTCACTTACCAAAGAAAGAAATATTAAATCAATAATTAATATTTTAATGTTGTTTTTACAGTTAAAATCACGTTTTTCACAACAAGCGGCTGAGCAGACTTTATTATCTCTCGTTGGCGATAAAAAAACAAAAACTTTTTGTAACAGACACCTTTAATCAGAATAGAGTATTTACCCAGACCATGGTATAATACACTGTTAATGTAGTCCAGTATCACACTTTTGTACTTTCCAGTTCACAAAAATATGCACATTATGTTAACTGGCGACTATAAATTGTCCATAGGTGTGAATGTGAACATGATAACATCAGCTGGGACCTGATCCTGCGTGGATAAACACTATAGGCTACTCGCTGGATAGATGGATGTATCATCTACGTATATTAGAACTGGGGTGTGTATATTTATATCAAGAAAGGATTGTCCAGCACTATGAGCTGGTATGACTACCAGGGGGAGAGCACAGAGCTGTCTACTGCTGATATTATACTTATCACCTCATACAACCCCACTTCAAAAAAACTGAACTAACCCTTTAACCTCTCTAACCTGTGTTTTCCATTACGCATCATGACTGCTTCACAATGCACAATGTGTTTTTGTGAGTGAAAATGTATTTAGAGTTCTGCCAAAATAATGATTGATTCAATAAACGGGCTCAGGCCACTGAGGGTTTGTTCAGACAATGGAATTTAGTCTTTTAATAATTACGAAAAAACTAGGCCTGGTTACACACACACTGTTCAGTATTTTGTGTATATATATTTATATATTTTATATATATGTAACTATTTGTTTCAGACCATTTTTCATTAATTTAATGCATAAAAACTGTTTGATAATTTCCTGATATGAGGTTGTAATGGTTTTCCGCCTGATAAAATGTACTTATGTATCTTTATCATGATCTTCTTCAGGGTTTTCTGAATACAGACTAATATATCAGATTCAATATACAGTTTCTCTGGCTCGGGATGAAAAGTTCTGCTCTCAGAACAACAAATGCAATCATGGTTTATGGAACAGAGAGAGAATAATGTAAAAATAGTGTTGTGAAACTTCTCCAGAGGGAAACATCTAGTCTGAGTCACAGCAGTCAGAGAGACGGTGACCTCCGACCTCGGTCTGTTAGCGCGCGGCTAAATCTGGACGGCTGTTTTTGTTTCCTCCAGCTTGTTTTGAACTTAATTCAGTTTGAGCAGTGGAACCAGGACAAGAACAAGTTTTGGAAAGACTGTTCTTCTGGACTTTACCCTGGGTAAGACTTTAGTCTGGGAACAAGACAGCGCTGGACCGCTTCACCATATAACAACAAGCCATATGAACGGGTTGTGTTTAGGTTGTTAAAACATAATCACTAATAACTAAAATAAATAACTTATGAGATAACTGAGATAAAAAAAATAACTGATCATTGATTAGGGATCAGTATTTGGTAAGATAAGGTAAGTGAGTAGTGTGAAACGTTTTGGCCACATGTTTTACAAACATGTCGGCTTGCTTGAAGTAAATAAACTTCTGGGTGCATGTTTGAGTCGCCATCTGACGCTGTCTGTGGAGAAAAATTGTGGCTTTGAAGGATGTAAACAGCCTAAGCAGCTGAACTTACATCCACTCCCATTCATTGCTGCCGTGGTGATGCGGGGACAGACGCAGCTACCACAAAACAGGAGCAATTAAACTGAAAATCTTCAGATTCATTCTTTTAGACCTAAAATGATATGAAAATACACCCCCGAGTTGAATTCGCCTGGAATTGTCCTTTAAATGGCTCCGTCGACCAGGTGCAGGCTACTGTGTCTGGAGCTGACGAGAGGATCTAAAAAAGAGAGCGCTTGATGGAGCGACCAGAGCTACGACGACGACCCTGCCCAGGTTGAGGAGGAACCAGGGCTGTAAACTAACTTTTTGACTCACCTGCCAAGGGGACCGGTAGATGAAAAAATCTACCGGCCAAGGACATTTTTTACCGGCCAAATAATAAATTGCCTCTTTTCGTTACATTTACAGTACATCAGTTTCAGCACTTTTCATTGAGATAACAGTATTTTATAGCAATACAAGCTTAGAAAAGAAGCCAAAGCCAAATAAATTGTAATCTTATTGAATAATCCAAACATTCCAAATTGGGAAACCTTAACATTGCAAAACTAACAAACGAAACACTTCTATTCTATTCTATTCTATTCTGTTACTCAGAGATGTTCACAAGTCTTTTTTTGCAAGTCCAAGTCAAGTCTCAAGTCTTTGTGGGGTGAGACTTCATCAAGTCTCAAGTCTTTGGTCACAAGTTCAAGTCAAGTCTCAAGTCTCCAAAATATAAAAGTCTCCTGTCTCTTCTGGTTAATGACCCTTCTATCAACTGCTGCTATCCGGTCTATTAAGAATACTGCACAGCTAAATCTAAGAAATTTAAAGCATTTACTGTATTATTATCACTCCTTTATTAGCATACAGTACCTATTTATTAGTTGTTTATGATCACTTTAAATAGGCTATTGCAATGCAATATGAAGAAAACACACAATGAATTTTCCTTTAAAGAAAAACTGTATCTAGAATCAAGGCTGCTCTGCCCCTCTGCATGTGTCTGACAGATGAACTGCTGTTATTATTATTTTTTAATTAGCTCAGTCAACTCGTGGGGGCGTGTCGACCCGTGCAGACTTCCATACGGGCCTTCAGTCATATTTCGCAGCAAAAAAACAACAACAACTTATCCTACAGTAGCCTGATATGTGCCAGACCAGTTGTGCAGCAGCTAGTCCCCGTGAAGGAGGGCCAGACAACAGACGTTGTGCCTCACCTGTACGGACGGTGCGGCTATAGGCTATTAAAAAAAAAAAAAAAAAAAAAAAAGCCGATTCACAGTCACCTGCCACTCACTCGCAGCTGACTGAGCTGTCAGAGGAGCTCTGTCCCTCTCTCTTGTGTTTGGCTGCACTCTGGCACGAGCCAAAAATAATAATAATGATTGTTCACGAGTCCCAAAACACGAGTCCAACTAGTCAAGTCTGAAGTCTCTGTGTATGCAACTCGAGTTCGAGTCGCAAACTGAGTCCTCATCTCTGGTCTATAGCTCCGTGAGCGCGAGAGAGATAGGCGTCGCACACACACAGCTGCGGGGCAAAAGCGCTGTCAACCGGCGCGGAGAAATGCACGTCTGGTGTGGAAGGGAGGGCTCCGGCTCACGCGGAGCGCGGCGCTGTAGCGCTTCCGCGGTGTCCGCGTGTGACACTGGCGTGAGGCTACGTTGCTTCTGAGGGAAACTGTTTTCTACAGCGGGGTCGTCGGGGGAGCTACTTCAGTGCGACACAACAACAACAACACGGGACAAGCAGGACAAACATGTACCCGCCCCCGTGGCGTGTAGCCCTCCAAATTTAAGTCGCCAGGGGAATATTTTAGTCGCATTTGGCGAGTGGCGACCGTTAGTTTACAGCCCTGGGAGGAACTATGAAGTATTTAGCTGTAATGGAAAAATGACCTAAACCAAGTCGAGTCGATGTGTCACTGTGTAGTGGAAAAGGGTCAAAAGAAAGCTCAGTAAATAATGAAATATAAGACTATGAGGAATAAGTGCTCACCATTTGGCAAGCAACAGGTCAGTGTTGTTACCTAATGTTTTATAACAGCTTATGAATAATTTTTAAAGTGTCAACATCTATTAGGTTGTTCTTTATAGGGCTTTGTACTAAATGCTAATTCACATACCCTCCATTGTGTTTATTGTGCCAGCATGCTACATAAAACCAGAGCACTGGGCAAGTTCATCCAGAGGGGAGCATGGACCTTTTGAAAATAATATCATAGCACTGTGAAAGTCTGGCTAAAAATATGAGCTGCTGTACAACTAAACACAAACATTTTGTTCCCCATCAGAGAATACATGTGTTCTGTTGTTCTAGTCATGTTCTATTTTCTTCTGCTCCTTTGTCCTATGATGCATTGTTGGAAGCAGAGTCGTCTCAGTGGACAGTTGAACCATCGAGGTGAGGCTGTAAAACTGTCGTCGGCTGCTGCACTGTAAAACTGCACAAGCTCAATGTGTGTGTGTGTGTGTGTGTGTGTGTGTGTGTGTGTGTGTGTTTATGTGTTTGGAAATTCCCTGTATGTATTTATGTCTTTTGTATGGCTAATAGCACACTGTTGGAGAAAAGGTGTGTGTGTATGTGTGTGTGCACGGCCGCGCGTGTGTCTCAAATTAGTGGAAAGATAAAATTACAGACATGTTTTTTATGGGAAGTCTGGAATGATAGGGGGAGCAGTGATTCATAAGGGGAATACACAGGCAGACACTGGAGCTGTCAAACACACACAGACCTACACACACACACACACACACACACACAGACCTGAACATCCACATCAACCTCACACACCTGGTTTAAACCACAAACACAATGAACACATTAGACTATTGTCCCTATACTGCTCTCAGATCAGAACAGTGACGCTGGAGAATGAATCATGGTTAGAAGCAAATCTACTGAAGCCATTAGAGTCAGACTGAGGCTGTAAACAGTGTTTTACTTTGAACCACCTGTAAGACCGTGGCTATCACACAGTGGACTGTTTTGGGATCTGATCCTGCAGTTTGCAAGTTCACTCTTCTGTTACTTCATCATCTGTGGGACCCAAAACCACAAAGACTGACTCACTGCTCCTCTGTTTAATGAGAGGCTCAACGCAGCGTTCAAGGGCAATCAGAAAAACCAAGAACCAAGTTCCCTGGATGCCTCCAGCTGAGATCAATGAGCTGTAACCTGGCTGAAGCTGGTGACCTGATATCGTTTTGCTGCCGTCATGATACATTTACAGAGAAACTTTGGTACCAGTTCTCACCCTGTGCACATCAGGGGCTAGGATTTCTACTCTAGTGGGACTCAAACCCACAACCTTTCAAGAATTCTTTGTCACATAGTAGTAGTAGTCACAGAGTGAAATGTTTCCTGGTTGTTCCTAGACTGGCCATATAAGTAAAAATAAGAGGAATATATAATGAGAAAAAAAGAAATAAAATAGTTCATACAGTAGTACATAGACCAGTACCAGGTTTTGCCATTTTCTACATTTTTCAGGTTACGATAATTTAGCATCAGATTTGGGTTTCTTTGTGTTGTGATGACCTGTTACAGTTCACACCAACCACACCACAGCTGATGCAGGACACATCCACACTCATGCTTTTGTCTTTGAACGCCTCTCTACAGTCTTTTCATACACAGAGTTCATAATTTGCAGTGTTTCCTCCTAAATGAATGTAGAGGAAGCACTGATTTGTATTGCTTACTTTGTGAAAAGCCATTTGGTTACATGCTCGTAGGCCGGGATCAGACTACACAAATTCATTTTCACACGATTTTGTCGTGGCCAACACATTTCCAGCTGTAGGCTCCATTACGAAAGTGGGGAACAACAAAGGACGTGTAGTGTAACGTAACTGATGAACGTCCGCTGTATGACGCCCCAACAGAAAGTCTAGCGTGTTAGAATCTTTTCCATTTCTCTTTTCTAGTCGTGAACCTTGGTGTTGACCAATAGGATGACACACTGCTCTGACACATTGTTTCTGTAGCTGATGTTACCTGGCCCTCTGTGTTGTGTTTTCGGTACGGACTGCCCCAAGTGGGGTTTGAACCCTGGTCTCCTGCACGGCAGGCGACCATACAAACCGTTGTGCCAAGAGGTCAACGACCGCTTGGCAGTCAGGTTTGCACGTCCTTTATGGGTGAGTGAGTGGATGCACCTGGATCCTCCGTTACATTTACAGTGAAGCTACGTTAGCTCACTTCATGTGCTCAATGTAAGTCAATGGTGTCATGTTCTCTCTGAAGGACAGACAGTCACCAGACCCAGGAACAGCTCCTCCATCGTTTTTTCTTCCTTTTCTTTTTCATGTGTGAGCTAAAGATCGCTAGCATCAGTCACAGCGCTACTGTAGCCATGACTGACAGTTTATTGTGACGCCTCCCCGACAGCCTATGAACTCACACAGCGTGGTGATTGATGATTGGTCGGGGTCGTACTTGTAGCGTTGCCAGCCTCCCGACCAAGACACGGCAAGAATTTATGCCACTGCGATCATTTAATCTGACATGGTGGCCAACATGACAGACGGAAAAATAACATAGTCTGCACCCGGCCTTAGACAGGAGTCCTAGGATGCTGATTCTGTTGAGTAGAGCTGCTTTCCAAAAGAGATGAGGGCAGAACTGGTCCGTCTGTCTCAGCTGATGAGCTGTAATGCTGGCAGCATGTGTGAGTCTGTGCTGCGTTGTGTTATTTGTCATGGGTTTATGTGTTTTTGTTTTATTTTGGAGACATTAAGACTTAGTTTTTATGTCTCTACCACCTCACTGTTTCACCACAGAGCTACACGAGGAGCAACGTGTGATGTGTAGCAATTATTATAATAATAATAATAATCTGGGAATCATGCACATGTACACACACTGTATGTGTATCCATGCATCTGTGTGTGTGTTGTTTATGTTGTTTATTGAGTTGCTCTGAGGTTGGAAACACTGCGGTATACATCTGTCGCCTGAGCTACACACACACACACACACACACACACACAGAGAAGAGAGAGAAGAGAGAGAGAGCCTCTGTCTAACCACAGGCGATGCTAAATTGTCAGACTAATTATTATAAACGACAAACACTGGTCACTGAGGAAACGATCCACCCACATCCCATAATTACACTGTGCGGGCTCGATATTAAATACTTGAGACGCTTGGGTTCGTTTGATTCCTGTTTGCCTGTGAAATCAATGGCTCCTTGTGTTTGTCGGGAGGTGTGCGCTGCTTCAGATGAAAGACACACACACAGACACACACTGTTCACCCGACGTTGAGTTCAAGCGTCCTCGGAATTTGCTGCAGCGCATTCAGCTGATGTCTTCTAGCTTCAGCTCAACGTGCCGTCCCACAGTCTGACACTCACAGGGCTACAATCCTCCACCTGTGGGTTTCCTCTCATGTGTGACACTACAAGTTCTACACACTGTCTGCTACACACCACACAACCCACACACAGACAGTCTCCCCGTTTAAAGCATGACACAGCATGAGGATGTTTGCACAATAGCTACCTCAAAAGCACCATAATACAGTAGAACCAGCTCTTAACTACTTGTATCATTTTTAATAAAAACCCACCTGCATTCTATTTGTGGTTTCCAACATCCCATATTTCCTGGGCCTCATTAAGTGAGTTGTGACAGGTAACGCTCCACTCATCACACAGGTGCATCTCAGTAAAGTAGAATATGATGGAGATCGGCAGTCTTCTTCATTATAGTGTAGCTACTGAACCAGACTACGGCTCTGTCCCATTTTAACTACTTCCAATTGTTTCTGGCCTTAGCACTTGGTTTTCCACGTTCTCGTCTAACGGTAGAATGTCCCAATTCTTTTAAGGGCAAAGGGGAAGTGTTTTTCAACCCTTCAAACTGCCACCTAAATTTGAGGGAGTTCATCAGCTGATCAGAGTGAGACACCATTAGGTTACAATAGTGAACTTTTTCACTATGTTTTGACTTTA
Organism: Trachurus japonicus; assembly: GCF_045865225.1. Taxonomy (NCBI): domain Eukaryota; kingdom Metazoa; phylum Chordata; class Actinopteri; order Carangiformes; family Carangidae; genus Trachurus; species Trachurus japonicus. Next base: position 41,379,775 of record NC_140919.1, on the reverse strand, counting down.
TAAGATACTGAATATTGGGTTTCCGTTAAATATGAGCCAGATCATTACAATTAAAAGAAATCAAGACAGATGAAGATATTTTAGTCTCTATGTGTGTGTTTGAATCTATATAATATGACTTTTACTATTTTAATTAAACTACTGAAATAAATGAACTTTTCCATGATGTTCTCATTTATTGAGATGCACTTTTAGTTCCCTGCTGTTGAACATCACTGATGCAACCCTCCTCATGAATATGTATTGATTTAAGGTCTCTCATTGGCCACAGACAGAAAAAGCACATTAACATGTACAGTTGCTTCTAAGGAAAAGAGAGAAGACACAAACAGACAAACAGAATGAGTTTAAAAGTCTAATTGAGAGAGTTTGTCTGCCCTGATGGAGGGAGAGATGACAGGAGGTGTTAAAGAAGAGGAGGAAGAGGAAGAGGCCTCTGTGTGTCAGAGTCAACAAGTCCATGTTGAAAATCCTGCTTCATGTTTATTATTCTGTCAGACTTTCTCTGAGCCCTCACCCCTCCCTCTCTACTGCAGCTCTGAGTTTCTCTGTCATTCTCCTTTGCTTCAGACAGGACATTGTGGAACGTCCCACTTTGATTGGTTCTTTATCGCTCAGCTCTGCTTCTAATTGGTGCACCATCAAATTATCTTTTTAAATAAATCATCTCTATCACTTTAAAAACACTTTAATATGGCTATCTCTAGTTTTTACACTGACCAAACCAATAGTTACATATAAGACTAAGTAGCTCAGTTGATGAGTTTAAATGACTATGCTGAGAGTGAACGTGAAATCTAAAAATCTGGAGTCATTTGGATGCTTTAATTCACTGAAGACCAAAGTCTATCAAAACATCTTAAGAGAAAAAGTCATAAAAGAATAAATATGTTTCCCAGAATTCATCTGCCAGCCAACTGAAATCTGACTTCTGCCAAAGAAGATGTGGAACACAACAGATACTGTATCTCAATTTGAGTACTTCCATACTTACACTAACTAACTACAGTAACTAACTAAGATGCAGCGTACTGTAAGTACCCGGATGGTGGCTCATAACGGTCAAAAAGATGAGTGTGGAACGATGGACACTTCCCACCCTCAATGATCGCTGTCTTGGCTACGTAGCAGAATATAATCTATCTAAAAAAAACTGTAATTTCCCATCTTGGGATCAATAAAGGATCTATCTATCTATCTATCTATCTATCTATCTATCTATCTATCTATCTATCTATCTATCTATCTATCTATCTATCTATCTATCTATCTATCTATCTATCTATCTATCTATCTATCTATAATACCTAAATACTGGTAGGCCAATGTTTTCCACCAGTAAGTAGGCTGACACGGCGGCGTAATCTCCATCTTGCATTTAACAGGTGGTGCACACAAGTGATAAAAAAGTACTAGTAACGCGTTCATTGTTGCTAAATGCACAGGGGTTGACAGATTCAGCTTGGTGCAGTGGCAATTTCATGCCAAAAGGCTGTGCTGAAGGTGCGCTGAAAGCTCACAAGCTCCAACCGCACACGTCACCAAAACAGGCACGTTTCAATGCAACAAATAATCACAACAACCACTATTCAATGCAACTATCTGAATCAGCACATACATGTATATCTATATCGATTGTCCCGTCACATCATGATGTCAGAACATGATGCAAACTAACGAGTTCACATCTCTCTCAGCCAACCACAAACAGCCTCGGCATCAGATAGTGAGTATGTATAGTTGGCATCTCTCATCTCAGTAATTCAAAAGAAAAGAGAAAAAGAGAGATGTTCGTCGATGCGTCCTTTATGCACAGCTGCTTCTTTCATTCCCGTTGCATGTGCCTGGTCTACGAAATTAGGTATACTACATGACAGTGCACTCATGAAAGTATTTGAATTGAGACACAGCTAGAGACAAATGGAGGGAGGGAGTCAACAAAGGTTAAAAAGGTCACTGCTGTTGTAGAAGACCTGAGCTCTCAGTCCCTCAGGATCCCTGTGAGGATAATGATGATACCAGGTCATCCAGGGTCAACACACACATCCATGGTATGAAATCTAACATCCACCACTGGAGCGAAGCAACGTGAGCAGCCAGCTGAGTCCTCCAGACACTGGTACAAGTGTGTCAGCTCACTATGATGTCATCAGCAATTACTGCTGTTAAAGCAGGCAGAGCCAAACACTCACAACTGATGAATAATGCTGTTCCTTAAAGGGACATTGTGTAACTTCTCCTGTTATCTATTCACAAAAATCGATTATTTCGTTCAAAAGTCTGTTTTTCATTAATCAGTAATCCCCCCCATCAACAAACTGAAGTGTTCATATCTCCATGGAGCGGGTAAGCTCGGTGCTGGCTGCCATGTGGTGTCGCCATGTTTTTACGTTTTTACGCAGTGAGGAGGAATGGAGCGTTACACTGATGCTGCATTCACCTTCAGTCGGGCAGACGGCCGTCGCTAACAAACCAGATGTCATTTTAGTCACAGAAGTCCAGAGAAAGACGGTAAAACAATACCACATCGCCATGACAACATATTGTCACGTGTATTGTTTTGCCTCGTGCTGACAGACCACTTGTTTACATAGAGGCTTGTTTATGCCGTTACGTGCAGCGGCTGTCGTCCGTCTGCCGTCTGCCCAATTTCACGTGAATGCAGCATGAAAAATACGATTGAGTTGCTTGCGATATACAACCGCAACGCTAGATGGGAGTGATTCCTACACAATGTACCTTTAAATATACAATAGCAGTATCAGTCTTTTTAGAACTGCCACCTTACATGACCTCGAGTCAACACACACACACACACACACACACTGAATCAATAAGGATCCACTCAACCCAGTTCTGTCCTTTTTAATCTTTGATGTGTTTTTGCTCTCGACAAAGAATGTTATTAGTGAGATCCATGCTCAGAAGGATTTAACTGTCATCTCCCTGCCAACACGCACACACACACACACACACACACTCACACTCACACAAACAATTATAAGTCCATTACTGTTTTTCTCAGTGAGCAATCGAAGGACCTTATTGGCTGACGCCCAAAGACGCAATCTCCATCAACCTTCAGACACACATGGCCATCAATTAAGTGGTGTGGGTGAGTATAGTGACTGCGTGTCTAGTTACTGGAAGATTTCCACTCATCCTGTTTAGTTTCACCTGTCAAAAATAGATTTCTCTCTCTGACTTTTCAGAATAAAAGCTTTCAAACTAAAGATAAGACTAATTATAATCACCTTTTAAAACTGTCACTTAGTGCGCAGACACAAGCCAGCCATGTTAGTAGATCTCTCAGCACAACGTTTTCATTTTCTTTTTCGAAAAGTCTCAGTCACTCCCCAAAACAGCTGCTGACTCTAGCATTTATCAAACAAAAAGGAGCACACAGTGCATCTGATGGGGAATATTTTCAGCGGCGGATTAATCCACATTTGTTGCATAGTGAGTATTTATGGAAGCAGGACTGTGTGTGTGACAGAGTCTAAATAAACCACAGTGTGTGTGGATCGCTGATGTGTTTTTAATCGTTTTTGGAAACGGTGGAATCAGATCTATCAGCTGCACACACGCAAAAAAACTCTTCAGTAGAAACAAATGTTGTTTTCAGATGCACTAATTTAATTGCGTGTTACGGCTTATTACAGACCCAGAACCATGACTGGCTGTGCTGTGTTGTGACCAGGCCTCTGCCTCTCTTTGTCTTGCTGACATTCCACTTTTCTTTTTTTTTTCTGTTGGAAGTTTGTTTTTAGAAGAAGTGTTTGAAAGATGAGACAGAGGGAAAGTGACACAGACGGAGAGCAAACAGGACGAGGGGATCAGATTCATGTCGTCTCATTTCAGAGTCAAAAACATCACAGTCGACTCTATTAAAACTGAATGACAACTCTCCTGGATATGATGAAAGTGTCAGCCTTCAGATTAGTCCAGTTCATTCTAAAAACAACAATAAATGACCTGCAGTGGTGCGATAAAGTGATAGAATGTGAATAAAGAGAGAGATGTTGAGGTTGTTCACAGAGTTAACCCACTGAGAGATGCTGTTGTCCTCAGGAGTCTCAACCAGATGACTTGAACAACTTCAGTCCAGATGACATCAGTTTAGTTCAGTTCAGTGTGTTAACACCGGTTTGACCCGCTACTGCCCCCTACAGGCTGCAATGTCCATGGCTCTTTCCAAAAGCCACTTTACAGAACAAGCCACCATTTAACTGTTTGTTTGAGTCTTTGCAGGAAAAAAAAACTCAGATTGAAAAGTCAAGATGTACAGAACATTCACAGTTATGCCAGTGCTGTTTTTTGTTACCATGGACAAGTGTTGGAGGGGGGTGGTGGGGGGGGGGTCACCTGGAGAGCAGGGGGAGAGGTCAGGAGGAGAGTCACCTGAAGGCTGTGATGATGTGACAGTGAGTGAACATGCACAAAAAAAAGTGCAACACACATTAATTCACACTTCTCTAATGTGAATTGTGTGATCGATCACAGAGTTTGAAGCTCTTTTATTTTGTGAGCATTGTAATTATGAGTAGCTACCATTAAATTACATTGTTATTATGCTTTAATTAGAATGTCTCTTTTTTTCCCCCATCTGTTTCTATTCTGCATGTACTCGTGTTTATAGCCGATGGCTTTGTCTTAATTTGAAGGGAGGTCTCCTCTTGACCTCCACCGCATCAGTCTGCTCTGAATTCTGTTCCCAAGCTTCAAAATTAAAAAAAAAAAAAAAAAAAGAGAGAGAGAGAGAGATAAATGCAAAAGTGTATTAGTTACAGAGTGAGTGGAGTGTAGGTACCTCGGTGCCGGTGGGGAGAGGAGACATGAACGTCCGTGCAGACTCCGCTGATCTCAGTCCCGTCCTCCGTCTCTCTGACTCGTTCTCCGCTGTTGCTCCTGCTCTTTAACCGGACGCATTGGATCAAATACTTCCCCAACTGCTTTCCTCCTCTCTCTCTCTCACACACACTCACACACACACACAGTCTCACGCAGTCTCACGCACTCACGCTTAAACATGCACCGTATTATCCACTTCAACTTTTCTTCCCTATAACTTGTCAGTCCTCCGGTTCCTCCAGTAGTAACCTATTTGGACGTTTTACGCACCAAAAGCGAGAGAAAAAAAGAAAAGAAAGAAAAGAGAATCCATCCAACTTCTGTCCGCAGAGACCTTCATGTAATCTCTTCGTTTAAAAAAAAAAGAACTTCGGAGGAGGAAGAGGAGTAAAAGTTTTAAAGTGGCATTAGAGCGCTGTGAAGGTCAGACTCCCGCTGGAGGAAGATGAGGTCTGGTGGTTTGGAGACGAGCTCGAAGAGTCGGCTTGACCCAGTACCGCTGCTGCAGCTGGGGGGAGGGAGGGAGAGGGGAGGAGGGGGAGGGAGAGAGAGAGAGGAGGTCCGAAAACCAGGAGGAGAGAGAGAGAGAGAGAGAGAGACCTCAGCTGCAGATGTTTACAGGACTGGAGAACCAAACAGTGCTGAGGTCTGGGTTCTGAGGTTCTGACTCGGCCGGAGATGTTGTGATATTACAGTCATTTACTGTAACAGGTGTGATCGCTAAATAATGAACTAATCAATAACGTCACTCATTAACCCTGTGAGTCCTGGAGGTGGGGTTAGATACACTGAGACAGATACAGGACAGCTTTCCTGCCACATGCCATCACACTGTATAATAACAGCTGAAAAACTCTGCTCATAACTTACAGTCACAGTTACACACATTGCACATTTTCTACTTGACTACACTGAAATCAACGCTGCCAATTTGTTGTTGTATACTTTTGTACATCACATTTTATTTTATTTGCTATTGCTATTTTATTATGTATAGTTTGTTCTTTATATTCTTATTCTTTATATTCTTATACTATATGTTGTTATCGTCACTGTGTGTCTGTGTAATGCTGCTGCTGCACTGTAATGTCCCAGCTTGGGATCAATAAAGTCTATCTATCTATCTATCTATCTATCTATCTATCTATCTATCTATCTATCTATCTATCTATCTATCTATCTATCTATCTATCTATCTATCTATCTAACTCTGTAGTCTACACTGGGTTAGCCTATACGCTTTGGACGGATCCAGATGGAATGAATGAAAAAATAATGACCTACATCTTAAATGAACAATGATAATCAAACTAGTGGTTTAGGCTATGTAAAATGTCCTGATATTTATTTGTGCACTTATGAGTATGACTATTTTAACATGATCATCCCCATTTTGTGATGCCACATAATTAAAACTTTAAAAAAATATTTCTGGGATTATGCTGTGGGATATACTATATTTGTTTGTTTATTTCACATATCAAAAAGTAAAAAAAAAAGATATAACATAGAATCCAAGACAATGTGAAGTAGAAATGCCGAGGGGTGGCATCAGACTACAGTACTAAGCTACTGTGCATACCGTACATTTGTGAAGTACAAAAACAGTTTATACATAATATACAAACATGGTTTAACAATACAAAAGCTTGATTAAAAAAAAAAGGTAAAAATATAAAATAATCCCAGTTTATATAGGCAGACCATAAGACATATAAGACCATTAGACCATAATAATAAAGATAAGTTTAAAAAAAAAAAAGTACAGGTAATAAATTCCATATTCTAGGCCCACGATAAAGTATTCAGAACTGTGATTGGGAGGTACAAAAATATGAGGGTCTAAGGTGGCAAGAGTTACGTGTGTAATAGGTGTGAAATTGATAGGAAACTATGCAAGTCTGGTCTGTTTTCCTCTGTGTTGCTAACCCTCCTCTCCTCATGTGCATTTGTTTTCAACAAATACGTGGAGAAAGCAATCCATGGAGCGGTGGAGAGCGTTATTTATCACTCGTTACAATGTGTATATTTGTGTAAGTCTTATCTGTCATAAACAAGATTACAGGTTGCGGGGCGCGTTTGTGTGGCGGTGCCGCAGAGACGAGAGCTGGGACACCGGGTCGGAGGCTCTGATCTAACAAGGTTGGGGTTTTTTTAGGTGGAAGGCAGAGAGCCTCCAAGTCATTTATTTAACCATCACAATTACTCTGAAGCTGTTTAATTATGGTAATAGAGTAGTAGAGGAACTATGCAGGATCTTCTATGCTTAAAGGAAGTAGCCTAGGCTTTACGTAAGTATTAGAGCATTGCTACATGGAGAGTGTTCGCATCTGTTTACTTACCAGTCTAGAGGAAACATTGTGAGTTCAGGATTCAACATCATTCCTTCCTTCACACAGCTGTCTCCAGAGCGGAAAGGAAACTGGATTGTTTTTTTTTTGCTTTGTTTTCTTCTACTTCTTTCATCACTTTATCTCAACACTTTCTCATCACTTTCTGATACTGGGTCACTACCACATCCAGTAGAGAACATAGCCTATTATAAACTCTCATTTTTAATTTGGCTTAAGAACTTTACAAGACTGGTAGCTGGGATGCTAATGCTACAAATACTTGTTCATTTCATCTCTGCTGCTGCCTTCCCTCCTTGAAAGCATTTGATGGTAATGTTTATACATTATCTGTGCAACAGTAGCCTATGATATAATTGATATGATTGTATTTGCATATTTGCAATGTAGGATTGTGGATCATTATAAATCTGACAGTCTCTACAGTAGCTGTGGCAGGATGTGTGAGGTGACTAATTACCTGTACACAACTGCTACTGGATGATTCACACGCACGCACAGATGCACAGGAAACGAGGCAAACTAATGGCTGGGGGACAACAACAGACAGTAAACAGAGCCGGTTGTTATGGCAACCATGACAAAGCAGCTGAGCTGACCTCGTTAAAAGGTAAAAATGACTTTCTCCAGTCTCCTCAGTCGGAGCGATGAGAGCCAACTGGGCGGTGACTGAGCTGGTTTCATCTCAGCCTGACTCCCGCATGGTGACCTTTGACCTTCCTGACCGGCAGCCGGACGTCCCCGGGATGCAGCTGATTTGTGTTCACACTGACTGTCTGCGTGACCAGACTTGACTGGGCTGCTGGTGGTCAGTCATCATGAGCCAACGGACATGATAAACAAGATGTAAGTTACACACACAGATGATCAGGAAAAGTCTTGAACTTGAATGGATGAAAAGAAAGAAAAGAAAAGAAAACGCTTCAGGCAAAGGAACTCTTCAAGGACTGATTCTGTTTCTACTGACAGCGCAACACTGACCAACCTGAAACACCTGTAGGCCCTCCATCACCCCGCTTACACCTGGCATTAAAGGGTTGTTTCAACATTTTGGGAAATCCATTGGCCATATCCCTATAGTTTTAGGAGTAGGGTCGTTACCTTTAATTGTCGGTGCAAGCTGTT